>NC_046158.1:10203879-10473879 GCF_011064425.1 Rattus rattus
CTTTCCCTTGCCACTTTTCTCCCTCCTTCTGCTGCTGTTTCTTGTCTTTGTGCCTCGCTTTCACTCTTTGCCCTGTGAAAAGACACCTTTTGTGCTAGAACATACCGTGTGACCTGCAGCTACTTTGAGGTTCCTTACAAGTACTCTATCTACCTGAAATTGTGTTGGGGCTTGCGCTGTATCTATCTAAATTGTATTCACTCTTCAGTAGTGTACCTTATTCAGTACTGTATTCACTCAGTGATGCATCTAATTAGTACTGTGTCTTCTCAGTACTGTACCCACTACCGTTTTTTCTCATTCAGTGCCAGTATGTGCTCAGTGCTGTATCTACTCACTGCTGTATCTACTCAGCTCTGTATTCTCAGTCATTTTAGTATTCATTTCTTAGTATTGAATCTAATCACCGTCAGTACCGGACAGAATGGAAACCTGTTATTTAGGTTACACTGTCTGACAGAGATTTCTCTCTCTCCTGGCCCAGGAGTGGTTTTGAGAATGGCCAGTCTAAAGCTTCAGTTATACAGAAATAATCATTGTTAAGAAGCATATTAATTTTTATGTAGCAAAGGAGTGGAAATTACGTTTTCTAAAGGCTCATTAGAGAACTTTCTCTTCCCAGGGCTTCATAGAGCATGGCAGAGAGGACAACCAAATGAGAGGTTTGGGGAACTATTTTCTCTCCCCTGTAAGTATTCTCCTTTAGATGACACAGAGAGCTCTGACTAACAACTAGTGCCTTCCCATCTTCTCACACAGAGACCATATTCGAGCAAGAGCAGGAGTCAAGCAGGCAAGGAAACTGCCCCTCCTGCTTCCAGGGTGGGAAAGGTGCGTTTGTTTTTCTTTTTGTAGGGTGGTTTCTCAGGGAAACCTGAGAGAGACAAAATTATTTGTGTCACCAACAGAGGGTCATAGGTTTTGGGGTCAGGGGCTCACCAGAGAAGGTCCCACCAGTACAAAGAAAACAGATCTATAGAAACATACAGAAAGACACAGACAGACATACAGAAAAGACATATTGAAAGATAACCAGCAGTGGCTAGCACGTGTTCATTCACTGGAACAGACAGGAATCAAGGATGTCTGCTATTCCAGGACACTGGATCAGTGCTAGGCGCGGATTTCCTCCTGTGTGTCCAACACACCAACCAGACTTACTCCAGAGAGACAGACCGAAAGACTTAAGCGCCTCCCTAGTCTCTGACAAATACACTCATCTTTGCTCCAAGAGGCTCTGATACCTTAGGGTAAACTTGAGGTCTGGCTTCTGAGATAATGTGGGTGGCACTTTCAGAATGTTGCTGCTTTCCCACACTGCTGATGGAAGATGTCTCATAGAATAGGGTAAGATCAGGGAATGGTCCAGGTGAAGGAATTGCACAGCTCAGAGAATGCGTCTGTTGTGAGTCCAGCAAGTGTACCAAAGAGAAGCAACCCTGTGAAGAGAGCTCTGAGATACCAGGACTCTTGGTCTGTTCATACACAGCATGAACCAGTTCAGAAAAGACAAGACACCACAGGATCATATAGCCACCATAAATGCATAGCTTTTAATTCTCTAATTCTAGTGTCCCCAACAATCTGTCTGCAATCATTTTGTGGGGGTTTATTGTTTGCTCAGAGTATTTTTGGGAGACAAAGTTTCGTCAGAAGCCAATACCTGAAATTCACTTTGTAGAAATTCACTTTGTAGAAATCTACATTCTTCGGCCTTCAGCTGAAATTAAAGACAAAATTCACCTCATTGCCCTGGCCATTTCTTTTTTACTACAGGAGACCTTTGCCTTGTGTATATGCTATTGGGGTCCCAGAATGGTAGCCCTAGACTTCAGTAGTTAACTGCTGACTCATATAGGGACTAGTATTCAGCTATAAAACTCAGCATACAGACACCACTCTCTGCCAAAAAGAAAACAAAGACCTAATTCATCAGTGTTCATAGTTCTACAAAGTCTTTTATGCATCTACTAGCCTTTCCTTTTGGATTCTGTGTCTGCTTCTGGCTAACTGTTCTTGTTATTGGGGCATGTCAGCCCAGAGCATGTTCTCCTTTGTATTTCTGAAGTCACTGTGAAAAGACTTACATTGCATGGTGGGATCCTGAACAATCAAACATCACATGCCAGCTACACTCTCTATTGGCTTAAACCCTTATCTGAACACTTTCTCCAGTGCCCTGCCAGTCACCTGGGAATATACACCATACTCCCATGAAAGTGAAGAAGCGTTGCACCTCTGATTTTCATAAGCCCATTTCTTCCACAGAAACAAGTGTACAATCTGGGACTGAGATGTATTTTTCAGCCTCCTATTGACAGAGTAAAACAACCCATCTTTGCTTTTAAATGGACAAACCCAGAGAAGGTTGCTATGGTAATTTATATGGAAAAAGGTATCCCTGAAGATTTAAAATTCCTAATACATTTGATGAGATATTATGCCAACCCTGATCTTCTGTAAGAGGTTTTCCTGTGGGAAAATACATTATAAAAGGAATACCATACAAAATGTTGAGTTAGCAGAACTCTGGGGCTCCAAAATGTCAGGCAAAGAAACCCAATTCTTGCATTAGACTCTACTTACTCAACCAACAGCTGAGGGGAGGCAAAGAACTTGGGTTTCATTAGGACGTTTCCATCTTTTAGACCTAACTCAAAAAACTGAAGTTTTATAAGCCCTGGTGCAGCTAGCATATCATCACTCTGATAGAGTTTAAGAACAAGGACTTACCGCCAACAGAAAATTTGAACTCAATCGACCTGAGTCCAACTAAACCATGAAATTTTGTTTTAAAATTGGGACCATTTGCTTCTATCCTACACTTGCTAGACGTTCAAACTTAAATCTGTTGTCCACAAAACAAAAGACAAGGAGGTTTAACAAAACCTAAGGCCAGGAAAAAAGCATCTTCTGATATATCTGGATTAGACCCTGAGCACCAGGTGGATACCATTAGCCTCAGAGCTTTTGAGAAATAATGCTAACTAGGGATTCAGAATCATTCTCAACACCTCAGGACACAGGGCTGGTGGCCTCCCTCTGAGGAACATCACAATGGTGGCTAATGTATAATGACTGTGTGACTCCAACACCAGGCCTCCCTCAGCAATGAGTTCAATACCAGCTCCCTGCTAGCCAAAAAATGTGTTTAGACAGATAACTTCTAGCAGGATACTGGGAGTTCTGGGGTACGAATAATTCACAATTTAACCCAATAATTTAAATAGAGAGTATTAAAGAAACTGATGCCATAATTAGGAAAGTAATTAGAAAAAAAGAAAATATCTGTCACAAGTAATTGAGATTTAAAGACTTTGACAATGATTAAAATAATTTGTTTGAACTTATAACCAAATGTAACAATTATGAACTACGAAATGTTAAAAGACAGTAATTCCACAACCAACTCTGCTGGCTCTTAATATTGGAATGTTCGGAGATCAGAGCTTTGAGAACAAACTTTGGTTATTAAACCAAAGGGAGAAAGAAAAGATATTAGAAGTTGGGAACAACAGACGAATTTAGGGACCTAGATTTAAATAATAATAATAATAATTTAACAAACATAATATTCTTAAATATAGAGCATTAAAAAAGAAATTCTAAAAAAAAAAAACTCTCTTTAGAATCTAACTTTATGCCCACTGCTCTTTTATAGATACAGGATTTACCCACTTGGAGATTATGTTTGGAAAAACCAACCTTCCCAACTACTTCCCAAAGTACAACTGTTGATATTCCAACCAGAGATCAGAGTTGGCAAAGCCTCTAGCTCATTCATATACTAAGTCATTTACAGGCCCTGCAGTTCTCCAAAAAGCCTATTTATAGTGTGTGTGTGTGTGTGTGTGTGTGTGTGTGTGTGTGTGTGTGTGTGCGTGTGTGGTGGGACTTTCAAGTACACCATTAGTTTCCCACTTCCTTTGAGTTCATGGCAGGATACTTTGGAGTCAAAACATATAGCCAATGGTACAGGTAATAACTTAGAAAGGATCCTCTCTATTATAGACATTCTCTTGACTTGGCTGGTATGAACGTAGCTGAATTATACCATAGCTCCAACACAACTTGAACAAAGCGGCTGCTGAGAACCTAAATGGACTGTCTCCCAGTAATTAAATTAAAGGACCTCATGGAGATTCAGGGTCCCTTTCTATTTTCTGCCCTCACTACCTTCTCCTGTCACTTTGATTTAAAGGTAAGAAATCAACCAACTCACTACCGGCGCCCAACCTGACAACTGAGGCATACAGAGGATAGCACATGGCTACAGACCAGCAACCCATATTCCATTTTGACCTTTGCTTTTTTTTTATTCCCTTTCCGTTTCCGGCAACATCCCTCCCCCCCCTTCCTTATGGGTGTCTCTCCCCACCTCCCCATTGCCGCCTCCCCCAACAGTCTAGTTCACGGGGTTCAGTCTAGCAGGACCCAGGGCTTCCTTCCACTGGTGCTCTTACTAGGATATTCATTGTTACCTATGAGGTCAGAGTCCAGGGTCAGTCCATGTATAGTCTTTTAGTAGTGGCTTAGTCCCCGAAGCTCTGGGTTGCTTGGGCATTGTTGTACATATGAGGTCTCGAGCCCTTCAAGCTCTTCCAGTTCATTCTCTGATTCCTTCCAAGGGGGGTCCTATTCTCAGTTCAGTGGTTTGCTGCTGGCATTCGGGTTTGTATTTGCTGTATTCTGGCTGTGTCTCTCAGGAGAGATCTACATCCTGCTCCTGTCGGTCTGCACTTCTTTGCTTCATCCATCTTTGTCTAATTGGGTGGTTTGTATATGTATGGGGCCACATGGGCAGGCTCTGAATGGGTGTTCCTTCAGTTCTGTTTTAATCTTTTTGCCTCTCTCTTCCCTGCCAAGGGTATTCTTGTTCCCCTTTTTAAAGAAGGAGTGAAGCATTCACATTTTGATCATCCGTCTTGAGTTTCATTTGTTCTAGGCATCTAGGGTAATCAAGCATTTGGGGCTAATAGCCACTTATCAATGAGTGCATACCATGTATGTCTTTCTGTGATTGGGTTAGCTCACTCAGGATGATATTTTCCAGTTCCAACCATTTGCCTATGAATTTCATAAAGTCATTGTTTTTGATAGCTGAGTAATATTCCATTGTGTAGATGTACCACATTTTCTGTATCCATTCCTCTGTTGAAGGGCATCCGTTCTTTCCAGCTTCATTACTATTATAAATAAGGCTCATGAACATAGTGGAGCACGTGGTCTTTTTTTTATATGTTGGGGCATCTTTTGGGTATATGCCCAAGAGAGGTATAGCTGATCTCAGGCAGTTCAATGTCCAATTTTCTTGAGAAACCTCCAGACTGATTTGTGAATGGTTGTACCAGTCTGCAACCCACCAACAATGGAGGAGTGTTCCTCTTTCTCCGTGATCCTCGTCATTAGCATTTGCTGTCACCTGAGTTTTTCATCTTAGCCATTCTCACTGGTGTGAGGTGAAATCTCAGGGTTGTTTTGATTTGCATTCCCCTGATGACTAAAGATGTTGAACATTTTTATAGGTGTTTCTCAAGTCATCTGCATTCTCAGCTTAAATTCTTTGTTTAGCTTGAAACCCCATTTTTAATAGGGTTATTTTTGACCTTTGCTTATTAATGCCTACTTTGGTCTGGTTGTATGGAGAATAAAGGAAAGATGTTGTAATTTTTGAGATAGAAAATAGAATATATATAATTCTGTGCATACCCTGAATTAAGACTAATTGACAGGAACAAGAGAGTTTACATTGCAAAAAAGAATGTATTAAAACAAAGCTTTCATTATAAAAATCACAGATGAAATATGCAAAATAAAATCCTCCCAAGGAATACAATAAGTAAAAATGTAATCAACAGTCACAAAACTAAAAAAATATTCTTGAAAATATTCTGGCCTTTGGAAAACTGGGGAACCTGGAGAATCAGTCCCAGTGCTACAAGAAAGAACATGGAGATAGAGTTAATTGTTAAGAGTCAGAATTGTCAAGGGGATTACTAGTTGTGCTTACACACAGCCTGATGCTACATGGGAGAGAACTAACAGACTGCAGTCCATTAACCATCAAGATACAGTTTTTGGGGCACCCTGAATTAGTGTTAGAGGAATTTATAAGGGCCAAACTTATCTAATATTCAAAACCTTTAACCTAAGCATTTCTCTTATCCCCGATGTGCCTGCTATTATTCTGCCTTATGGGTTAAGTCATCCTGATAACATAATATTACCAGCACCTGGAACTACTTGGTAGGCGTACAAATGGTTTAAATAATGTGCCACTTCTGATGCTTTCCAAACTAAGTAGACAAGATGATCTAGGGACCTGGAGAAGGATTAGGAATAAGAGTTAGATTCCCCTTGAGGTGGTAATACAAAATTGGAGAGGCTTAGACTTATATCTCGTGAGTTAAAGAAAATTAAAAGTCTAGCTATGGGAAAACACGTTGTTTTATGTTAATTGATCAGGGGTAATTAAAAGTTCTTGGCATGGACAGAAAAGAATTCTAAAGAGAGCAACAATGACTTAATCAGATCTTTGGTATTTTAACCTCTGCTCTCTTGGATTCTCTGGCTAATTCCTATTCCAGCAGCACCAGCTTGATCCTTAATTCTCATTCTGATAGAACTCTGAAGGAAACCTGCATCTTAAACTTCCCTGAATTTAAACTATTCACAGCAGACCTCCATTATCTGCTACCTCTTTGTCCAGCCTCATCAGAACTGATGATCCAGAAGCCTAAAGGTTAGATAGCTTCCCCAACACTCATCTGTGTCTTCTGGAGCACCCCAGCTGCCTGAGTCACCTAATAAACAATTTGATTCAAGCAGACCTGACGTATAACCAAGGATACATCAGGAGGTCTGCTACAATGAAATCATTGAAGATGGGCCTCCTCTCAGCCACCTGCAACAGGAAAATTCAGGGACTAAAGCCACCCAGATGGCTAATGGCCCTTTAAAAAACACAATCAACAAAATCCAGAGCGATATGTCAACTTCAGAGGACAGCTATACTCCTTCTACTACAATAAGCCCTGGATATACTAACACAAAGGGAAGCACAAGAAAAATGACTTTAAATCCAATCTTTACAAAGATGATACATTCCTTTAAAAGAGGAAATAAAATCCTTTAAAGAAATACAGGAAAATACAATCAGAAAAGAGAGGCCTTCAAGTGGAAAAATAAAATAAAACCCTTTAAATAGATACAGAAAAATACAATTAAACAGGTAAAGGAAATAAATAAAGCAACTCAAGACCTGAAAAGGAAAATGGAAGCAACAAAGAAAACACAAACTGAGAGAATCCCAGAGGTGGAAAATCTAGAGACGAGAACAAGAACATGATACAAAGGAATCACAAACACATACAAGATATGGAAGACAGAATCTCAGGCATAAATGACACAATAGAAGAAATTGATACATAAGTCAAAGAAAATGTTAAATCTAAAAGAGTCCTGTTACAAAATATCCAGGAAATGGGAATACCATGGAAAGAACTAACCTAAGAATATATCAAGAATAGAAGAAGGTAAGATGTCCCAGTTCAAGCACCAGAGAATATTTAAAAACAAATGGAAAATGTGTGATAAACATGCTGCTGAGGGTGGACAAGAAAACCTGCTTTCATTGCAATTGGTAGGAGTGTAAACGCACAACCACTTTGAAAACAATTTGGTGGTTTCCTCTGAAAACTGAGAATAATTCTACCAGGATCCAACTATACCACTCCTGGGCATATATTCAAAGATGTCCGATTTATACCACAGAGACATTGATCAACTATGTTTATAGCAGCTTTATCCATAATAGCCAGAAACTGGAAACAACCTCTAGATATTCTCAACTGAAGAATGGATAAAGAAATGTGGTACAGCTATACAATAGAATAATATTCAGCCACTACAGCAAAGACATCATGAATTTGGCAGATAAATGATGAAATTTGGGAAATATCATGAGTGAGGAAACACAGACCCAAAACAACATACATGGTATGTTCTCACTTATTAATGTAAGTTGGCCATAAATAAGATAACAGTGCTACACTGCACAAACCCAAAAAGGTAAACAAGATAGAAGACCCAATCAAGGATGCTTGATTCTCACTCATAAAGGGCAAAACAAAATACTTGAGAGGCAGATAGAGGAGGTAACAGAGTGAAAAAGGATGGGGTGGGAGTGCAGGCTTTTAGGAGCAAGTGTGGGCAGAGACAGGATGACCACATGTCCATGAATGGAAATCTGTAGCTAGGGGCAGGGTTTGCATCTCAGAGACAGGCCAAAGACCTGGGTTAGAGGAGGCTCAAGGAATCAATACAGGTGACCTTAATTGAGACTCTTAACAGTGGGTATATGGAACCTCAAGTGTCCAAATTCTGTTGCTAGGCAAAGCCCAGTAGAAGGATATGAACACCAACCTACCAGAAAACTTTTTGACCTAAAATTTATCCTGTTTGCAAGAAATGCAGGAGTGAAGATGGAGCAGAGACTGAGGTAATGGCCAAGTAGTAACCAGCCCAACTAGGAGAGCCATCCGTTGGGCATGCAATAATCCCTGACACTATTAAGGATAATCTGTTATACTTTTTGCAGACAGGAGTCAAGCATGCTGTCTACTGAGAGGCTCCACCTAGGAGCTGACTCATAGCTCAAAATATAGAGACCCACAGCAAAACATTAGATGGAGCTTGGGGAGCTCTTATGGAAGAACTAGGGGGGGATGGATTGAGGACACAGAAGGGGATAGCTCCACAGGAAGACCAACAGAGCCACTGGGCTCTCAGAAGTTGAACTATCAATCCCAAGTACTAGAGCATACGTGGGCTGGACAGACCCCCACACACATATGTAGCAGATGTGCTACTCAGTCTTCATGTGGTGTGAACAACTAGAGCAGGGCTGTTGCCTGTCTGTGGAATTCATTGCCCTTTCAACTTATCTTGTCTGGCATCAGTGTGAAAAAGAAGCCCAAAGCCTGGACAAGGATGCCAGGTGGGGGAAAAACCAAGTAACCTACACTCTCTCAGTAGAGAAGGGAAGAGTGGAGGAAATGTAGAACCTGGAGGACCAGTGGGGACAGAAATAGGTTAGCGAATAAATAAAAAAATGAAAATAAAAATAGAGCCTCTAAGTGCTCTTAGTCACTGAGCCTTGTCTCTTTTGTCCAATTCTTTACCTCTGTGACTATTTGCAAAAGCCCTAAAGAATTTATGGAATAAAGTCACATGATGTGTAAAAGAATTTTTTGTAAGGAGATGCAATATTTGTGTCTTCTCACCCCAGAAAGGAAACACATGATTAAGAATGGTATCATGATTAGAGCAAAGCCTAACTAGGTAATGAGGTCTCATTGGGTTACTAGCCAGAGTATCCATAAGGGCTTATTTACTTCTAGGAACAGGAATGATTCAATAAACAGGAGCTATATCACCAAAAAGATTCATCCCCACAATGCTGGTAATGCCAACAGCTACAACTCTGGGAGCTCTCTGCAGTTTGCAGGCAGTTCAACAATCACAAGGTATTTGTGCCTTTCAAAAGAAGTTAGGGGGTCTGCTGGTCTTGTCCTGCTTCTGCCCTCCGATATCCAGGCACCATTGCACATACAGCTGGTGAAAAGAGCAAAGATTATCTAGGCAGGGTAGTTGACAGGATCTCTCCAGGCTTGAGTGCTGGAGAGTTAAAAGACCTTCTCTGAGACAGTTTTCAGTGAAATGGTTCTTCCTTATCAGCAGTTAACTAGAAAATTATAGAAACTTAAAAAGTGGGTAGAGGGTTTTCAGGGTGAGGGTATATTATTAGTTGATATCAAGGTCCAGGAAAAGGTTCATTTGCATGAAGAGGAATTATAGGTGATTGCTGGACATGTTGTCATATAGAGAGAAGTTATTATTTGGTCAACAAGCTACACAGCTACCTCAAGGGTAACAGAGGTGGGAGTCATAGAGGCTGTGTGCACCAAAGCATGCAGAACCAGAGCAAGGAGAAAACAGTCTTAACTCCTGCCACTCTCCTGAGAAGATTGTCAGGGTCTGGGCATATTTCCACCTAACTCCTTGCTCCAGACTTGCTCTTCTAGCAGGCACACAGGGCCTTTAAGAAACTTCTGAGTCTCCCTTCCAGACATGTAATGTTCATCTGCAACCTTAGTCTCAGGTGCCTTCCCTCCCTCCTAGAGAAAAAAGCTGTTTCATTTCAGAGGAAACTGCTACTGAATGTGCATAACATGTTGGTTAGTTTCATGTTTAACAGTTATTTCTGTTGATGACAAACCTTCCTATGTCTTAATTAATGATGTGTAAGGGACCACATGGAATTTTTATTTGGCTGTTTGGCATGTAGCTGAATCTTGTTGCTCCTACTCAGTGAGCTATAGGAATTGAATTCAGCCCTGATCTTGTAGAGAGGGGAACTGGACTGGGATACTAGACTTGTAGGGAGAGGAATTCAACTGGGATACTAGAAATGGTATTCTGTAGTGAGCCATATTGGATTTGGGCCTGGCCGCTTTGTAACTGCATGGCCACAGTTAAGAAGTCATGGGATTGTTGGACAGAGGCCTCTCCCATGTATTTATAGGTGCACGGAAGAAAAAGACCTAAAGTAGTAAACACCCGTGTCTCACTGCATGACCTCCTGAGCCCGGCTGATGCATGCATGGAACTGACACACCTGGACCACACCTGGGTGGTGGTCATTTACTTCTGTTTTGCTTCCTCAGCCTTTATCCTTGAGATTTAGGCTGGTCTTCTCGAGTTTCTCCCTAATTAATTCAGGTCTCCTAGTTGGTCTTTTTGTTACTGAAGTCACGAAGCCAGGTAGTCACGGCCAGGGTTTCCCACTGTGCTTCCCAGTTATTTTCTACCTGGAGACTTGGGTATATAAGTGGTGAATAAAGCTACAGGAGGCTCCTCCACTCTTCCTTCCACTCTTCCACTCTTCCTCTGTCTCTCTCTCTCTCTCTCTCTTCCTCTCTTCCTCTCTTGGCTTGACACGATAACCTGTGTGTGTGTATATATGTGTGTTTCTTTCATCCTGTAGGCTTTCTCCCGATTCTCGGTACCATGTCGGTGCTGGTGCTGACAAATGGAGGTCCCACCGAGATCAGAGAAGAAAGGGGTACCACCTACGGGATGTCCCAGGAGCCCGGCCGGCATAGAAGCAGGGACGTATTGGGGTAAGATGGGCTAGAAAAGGCCTGGAAAGTTCTCTGGAAGTAAGCAGAGATGATGAAAGAAAGTTCTCGGATTGAGACAATAAGGTTCCCGGTTTTGGGACAACTTGCAAAGTTCTCGGATTGAGACTATAAGGTTCCCGGTTTTGGGACAAGTTAAGAGGGATGTAGATAATGGGTGTGACTTTGAGCTTTATGGTTATATTATTACTCTGGGAGAGAGTACAAGATACAAGCTTTTCCGGTTTCAGACTAAGGAACACAGTATTTTGGGAGAATGATTTTGTCTTTGTGCTTTTAAAAGGTGTGATTAGGCTCTGGAAACCTCACAGAGTCATACTGATCAGATTTGATAGAGGTAGACCGCCTGAAAAATTTATTCAGTAGCAGCGAACCAAAAGTAAAGTTCGCGGTAGCAGCTATAAAAAAAGGGACAAGGTAATGGTAAAGTGTTTTTGCATATGCGTTCTGTTAGAGTTATATTTTAATCTTTGGACCCTGACTAGAGATAGTTTACACCCTAGACATGAGAGAGAATGGGTTTGGGAAAAACAGTCCTCCCAGACTCTCCATGGATGCTTTGGAGAAAGAAGAAAAACTTTTCAGAGCTCTCCTAGGAACAGAGAGAAAGCAGGAGACACCCTGCCTCTTTACTGGCTCCTATTGGAGAAATGCTTATTTCTGGTTCTGGGTTTCATAGGTAGGATATGTGGGTCCCTTCGGTAGGACACCATCTAGTTTTTCCCTCTATGTCTATTGTCTGTCCTTGGTGCACCAAGCTGTCCATGTCTGTCAGTTTATGTCTGTGGTTTTTGTTTCTCGTTGTTTAAATGTTTTATATTCAAAAGAAAAAATGGTAAAAACTTTATCTGTCAATCATTCACATCTTGATTTGGTTTTAACTTGTTTCAAAAAGGAACAAATGAATAAAAAGCAGTTTCAATCGGCCTTTAGAGCCCTGCACCTGTAGCTAGGAGCATAGGTCAGCTGGAGAAGCTGCCGGGGTGAGCGTCTACATGAGCTGATCTTAAAAGCGCCAGCAACTCCTCAGCTTCTATGTTAAGGAGTGGATGGTTGTTCTCTTAGAAAATCCTGATTTATTATTTGACTTAGCAGGTGACAAGGTGCTTCTCTTAATATTACAGCTAGAAAAAAAAAGTAAAAAATGGTGCTTGGTCTAAATATTAAAGATATGTGCAGCCAATTCAATTTTTGTTTCTGATTGGTTTTAAATGTATAAAATATGCTCATATGCCTTGGTTGGTGGACTATTGGCTTTTTAGGTTATTGGATATGGTTAAAAAAAGTATAATATTGGTAACAGAAAGTTGGCTTAAACTGTAATTTGACAAAGTCATTCTAGACAACATGTGGGCATGAGCCAACCTAGGGAAACAGATCTAAATTGAGATAATATTTTTATGGAACTCTTATCCTAGAAACCAGGCTTCTAAAAGAATTTAGGACAATGTCTCATTGTTGACGTATTGGAGACCGCACCATTGTGCATTCATATGTAGGAATTGGTAGTCACACTTAGTAGCATGAAGGATAGACTCGGTGTTTTGGAGACTGGATTTTGGAGACTAGTTTGTTGGAGGTTTTGCTTTCCAAAGTTGTGGTTTGCCCTGAAGTTATCTGTATTTTAATGCTAATCCCACTGCCCCAAGGACAGCTGCCTAGTCAGGTACTCAGAACATAGGTGACTTCCCAAAGTTGTGGTTGTGCTCTGTTGTTACAAGGAGAATTTAAGGATTGTGCTTAAGGATTGCCAGTGTTACACTGACTAACTCAAACTTATTTATAACTGAGAAAAAATCAAACAGGTAGAGATTGTTACAAGATTTACAAAGGATTGATGAGGTTTTAGAACTTGTGAGAGCATTACAGCTTGTTTGCTTACTTCAACCGCCATTTCAAGATAGATTTAGAGGATTGTTAACAGCCTTGTATTATGTAATTTTGTTGCTTCTTCAATGTAAGAAGTTAGAACTTTTAATCTTTCAGTGTATATGGAAAATTTTACTACAAACCTTTGCTCTCAAAATGAGCTTTAATATTTGTGGAGTAGCTATTGCTCCAGAAAAGATTCAATATTCATTTTTAATATTTAAAACTAATTTTAAGCTTCTAAGGATATGTTAATTGCCAAAGTACCTCACCTTACCAGAGGACTTAACTTTGTTATCCTCATTGGAGATAAAGCTTTTGTCGTATTAGTACAAAATTGTAGGCTAGAGACATGGAAGTATTTTAAAAAGAAACCTGGTGAAACATACCTTAGTCCAAACAGCAATTAAATTGGTTATTACAAAATACTGATATTTGGCCTATTACATATACAAATTTCAGGCAAAATTGATAATTTTACTCTTTGCATGCTTTTGTATTTCCTGTAAACAAAATTACGTGCTGTAGCCACTGTTTTTTAAATGTTAAAAAATCAAGCTTTCAATTCATATACTGATAGCCAATGTGTGGCTTGTGGTTTACAATTGATTACAATTACTTAATGCTTTATTGGAGACAAGTTTTCTACTTGAAATCAGTGAGTGATGATTTCAGTGTGAATTGTCTGACAACTCACTGTCCTTTCAGTGCTCTGGCTCAGACAACTAAACAAAACCATAGACCCAGCTCTTTGAAAATGGTAATGGAGTTGATAACACACCCTCATGAAAAGAGGAAGACTCCATTTGCTTACTTTCAACTCCCAGCCTCACCCTGTCAGCTCAGGGATTTCTAGTACGACTGAATCTGGACAATATTTACAGGATTTGGCATTTCTAATTAATGCTTATGTTTAGGTAAATAAAGCTGGTGAGGGGCTGGAGAGATGGCTTAGTGGTTAAGAGCACTAAGTACTGTTCCTTAATAGACCATTTAAGAACTCAAACTGGATTGCCTGGACCCTTTAGCAAGGGAGGACAATGATACCAGGCAGATTATAGGCCTTACATAGGAACAACTAGTCAAAAAAATCTCATTCTTTATATATCCAAAACAATAATGTTAGAGACAATAATTTGGTATACAAGTCAATTTATAAATACAAGTGCTCAGTGTCCTCAATTTAATCCTCGAGGACTTATCTTAATAAACAATATTTTAACAATTTTATTAAATAAAAAGGGGGAGTTATCCCTGTATGCTAAATAATACTCTTTTTATTTCAATGTTAAAATTTGGATGCCAAGGAACTCTTGTTTATGGTGTTTATGGCACCCTACAACTAGGCATACTTCTGCCTAGGTGAAATAGAAAGATCCACATATTGGCATGATCCTGTCCAGGTATTTTATATGGGGAAGAGGGAATGTTTGTGTTTTTTCTACAGGATGCTACAGGAGTGTGCCAGCTGCCTGAGTGGCTGGTGAGACCTGCTGATCCTGGGAGCATGAAGATTCAGCTCTCGTGGTCCGGGTTCCTGGAGTCATTCCTGTGCCCTTAGAGGAAGATGGAGGATTCCCCCTCATCTTTTGTCATCACAGAAATTCTGGCGTTGCTGCAGTCATTGTGTCCCGTCCCATCGCGGCCTGCGCTCCGACCCTCTGTGCACTGCTGCTTGCTGGAGAAGACTGGACTCCAGCTCTTACTCCTGTCCCCCTCATTTCCCTGGTGACTCTTGCTGCCTTGACTGGTGTTGTCATCTTGCAGTCTGTAGCTTCACAGGAATGCCATCTGTGTGAAGCTGCTGTGGACTGGGGAACTCTGCCCTGGTTTTGCAGATCTCAGACATGGTTCCATTGCCTGCTGGTTGTTCCAGAGAAGAATGACTGATCCTGAACTGTCCTGGGAAAGACCTTGGCATTTTCGCTGCTATTGTAGCAGCCATTACTGCTGCAGCCATTGTGTCTGCAGTGTCTAGAGTTACCCTCCCCCAATCTATTGTTAGGCAAGCACAGTGGGTGAACTTTCTGGAGTAGTTGCTAACAATTGGGAATTCTAAATTTTATTATAGGAGCGGCTTGACTACGGCCCTTGGTGGTAGTGAAAGACCCCAGCTTAGCAGCAGTAACGCCATTTTGCAAGGCTATACTTAAGATGACTGGTTCAGGGAAAGGTTAGAACACTGAGTACACAGTGGCTGCCAAGCAAGATGTGTATGGTTGAGCATGGCAACAGGACGACTCCGGTTGGCGCCTGACAATGAGAAAAGCCCCGGGAGGTCCCACACACCCTGGTGGGGGGCCGAGTCAACGATTATGTTCCAAGAAGGTAGCTAGGAACTTTGGGCTAACCTTGCCACATTAGAATCCACCAATTATATCCCTGTAACCATGCATCTGCTTCTGTATGCTTTGCTTCTGCTCCCAAAATCCTATAAAAAGCCCATCCTTGGTTCCATGGGGCGCGCCAGTCCCCAGTGACTGAAGCGCCCACAGGTGCCTGTGCCTGTGTATCCCGACAATAAACCAAATCCTCCTCTTGCTGATTACATCCTGTGGTCTCGGTCTGGTCATTGAGTTGGAGGACCTCCATCCCGAGGGAAGTTCTCCTGAGAACTTTTCATTTGGTGCGTTGGCGGAAAGGAGATCCTCTACCCAGGGACCACCACCACCCACTGGGAGGTGTAAGCCGGCCGGCGTCTGTCTGATTCTGTCTCGTTCTGCCCTATTCTGTCTGTTCTGTGAGCGCTCAGCCAGGTTGTTTGGAATTTGGGCGGGACAGAAGAAGGAGCTGGATGAGCTCGGACTTCTCGCCCTGCAGCCCTGGAAGACGTTCAAGGGTGTTAGGAGCCCACTTTTTCGGGGCTCAATCTGGGACTCTGGTTAGAGGAGGAGGATCGGACTTCGGCACCTCTGTCTGTATTTTTGGCTTTCAGAGGGCCCCGGACCTTTGCCACCTCCATCTGACTTTTGCTTACCAAAGCCCACGCGTCCGTTTGTTACTTGTTTGACTGTTGGAATTGTTTGTCTTCTTTGTGACCTGACTGTGGTTTTCTGGACGTGTTGGTGTCTGTTAGTGTCTTTTTGACTTTTGTTTCGTGTTTAAATTTGGACTGACGACTGTGTTTAAAATCTTGGACCGACGACTGTGTTGAAATCATGAAACTGTTTGCTTTGTTCGTCAAAGAGTTTTACTTGGTCCTCCTGGTGCTTAAGTTAAAAGTTAAAAATAATTTGCTTGAGAGAAATTGTTTTCTGCCAGGGAGTTTTGTCTTTCTCTCTTGAGCCTCCTCCCCAAGGAGAGAGGCCCCTCCCTTTACTCCCCTTGATCAGCCTAGCTGCTGTTAACAGTTGTGTAAACAGACATTAACAAAAACCTTGAGGAAGAAACCGCTCATAAGAAAAGAAAGTTCCCCAGATTAGGCCGCTGGCTATTAAACAAGTATAGTGAATAGAAAACTTAATTTTATGGATCCCGCTCTAGTGGAGGTGTGTTGGTTGATAGCCAACGTTAATTTTAAAACATAGTGTTTATCTGTGCTTGTGCTCGCAGCACACAGTAGGGAGTGAAACTAGCTGTGGAGCTGCTGCAGCGAGGATGGGGACTTCTCAAGTCTCACCCAATTTTTCTGGCTCTTCAGGAGCTGTTTAAAAGAAAAAGGCTTAGGATAAAAAAAAAATACTACAGAGAGATTTCTTAGTGAATTGCTACACCTTGGTTTGCGATCTCTGGGAATCTCACGGTGGACAGCTGAGATAAGCTGAGAAAAGATTCAAATTTTTCTTGGGAACAAGGAATCTTAAAGGCGGAGTTTCAGCCGGTATGGCACTTAGTGCATAGCTGCCCAAAAGATCAGAAATGCTGTCAACAGGCTATAAAAAAAAAAAAAGGGACAGGCGGTGTTAGAAATGCTACGGGAAGAATTATCTAAAAAGGCTGAGAGCGAGGTGAGAGAGGACTATAAAAAAAATAACAAGAAAGAAATTTCTGACATTTGCTCACAGAAAGAGAGTGTTCATTATGAGAAGTTCTTTAAGGGAGCCTGCCTTATCTGCTGGCCCTACTCCAAGAGAGGAGTTGATCTAAAACATTAAATCACCTTCCCTGTTAGTCATCATTGACATGGAGAGTGCCTTTGATCCTATCCCCATAGCAGCCAGTTCCTGCCCCTGTGGTCAAAATGCCCCAGGTTGGGGGACAGAAAAGCCCCTAAAATAGTTTCAAAAAGAATCTACAACAAACTGTTAAGAACTTTGTTTTGTTTTGCCAGTCAGAATTTAAAATTCAGGCTTTGGCTGTGGCCAAGGTCAGGATTAATGTTTTCTTTTCCATGGGCCTTTAGCCCACTGAGACACTTTGGTAAAGGGCTGCTACTAAAGTCCTGAAAGTCCCAGGTAAACTGGTTACAATTCTTTTGTCAGCTGCTTAGTATCTACAGGTCTTCTTTACCACTGAGGAAAGACAGAATCCTACTGGAGGCCAGAAAGAAGGTTCCAGACACCGATAGAAGGCCCTCACTTCTGCCTGCTCTCTTCAGACGCCTGAAGGTAGGGAGTGCTCCAGGTCTGCCGCCAGGCTCCAAGGGTGGGTCTCTGAGGGGCTGGAAAATGCCCCACCAATCTGGCTAAGATAAAAAAAAGATATAAAGAGTTAAGCTAAGTTGCTGAAGAAAAAGTTAGAGAGCTAAAGAGAGATAAAAGATGAGAGAAGAACATATACTGGCCACAGTAGTTAGAGAACCTAGGAAGATAGTACCTGGCAACAGAAGAGAATTCCTGGCTAAAGATCAGTGTGCCTAATGCAAAGAAAAAGGACACTGGGTCAGGGACTGCCCAAGAAAGAACAAGAGGGGCCACTGGAGAGCTTCTTGGTCCTAGAGTGCTGGCTATATACAGAGATAAAAGGGAAGTGTGGATACAGGGACCCAACGCTCTGTGCTCCTATGCCCCAGTGGGCCAGTATCCAAAGACCTTGGGTACAGGGGGCTACTGGCAACAAACAATACTTATGGACTACCCGAAGAACAGTGGACCTTGGCGTGGGCCGGGTAACCCACTAGCTCATGGTCATCCCTGACTGCCCCTATCCCTTGCTCCTGAGAAATTTGCTCTCCAAAATGGCTTACATGGGCTAAAATGGCTGGGTGAGGCCATGTGTATGCATATCTACAGACTGTATATGTGGAGCTTAAGACCTGTCTCGGTACACCAGTACCTGATGCTGAGAGATATATAGCTTAGTGCTGCTCTGCCTGGAACACATCACTCCTGCCAGCCAGGCACTAACAATCATCACCCAATCCAGGACTTAAACTGTGATAGAGTGGCTGATGTTTGCCTTTGAATAGAGTGTCCCAAAAAGATGGGACCACTGGTCAGCTGCCATGGACTAGATTCTCCACCGGGTGGGGACAATCTGGTCACCTTGCTGCCCAGTCCGGACCTGGAGCCACCACAGCACGAGTGTCAAACACTGGCAGAAGCCCATGGGTGGAGGAAAGACCTCTGCGACTGGCTGATTGACCGCTGCTGAAAGCCGAGGAAGTGGGTGCTGCCATGGTGAACAAAACGATGTCATCTGGGATGGCTGAACTTCTACGCCCCCAGCACATCAGCACTGCAGATGCCTTTGCCATCTCTTGGATGCCCTGGTGAAGCCAACAACTGTGAGTACTATTCATTGCCCAGGAAAACAGGAGGGAAGAGATTCAGTGACATGGGGCAGTAACAAAGCAGATAAAGTGGCTCAGGAAATGGCTATGCAGGAGCCTATCCTGGTTACAGGCCTACAAGAGATAGCCACTGGGAACTGGGATTGGACTAAGGGATGGCCTCACTTAGAATATAAAATGTTACTTATAATTTTGGCCAGAGAGACAATAGAAAATATAAGATATGTCAATAAGTAAATGCTTAACAAGCAAACAGGGCTCCTCACCAAACGAGAGACGGCCTCTACAATCATCAAGAAGATACTGGAAGAAATCTTCTCCCTGTTTGGAGTGCCCAAGGTAATCTGGTCAGACAATGGCCCTACTTTCGTTCCCAAGGTAAGCCAGGGTGTGGCCAAATATTTAGAGGTCGATTGGAAATTACATTGTATTTACAGACCTCAAAGTTCAGGACAGGTAGAGTAAATAAATAGAACTCTAAAAGAGACCCTGACCAAATTGACCATGGAGACTGGCACAGACTGGGTGATACTCCTTCCTTCTTGCTCTCTTCAGAGCAAGAAATACCCCTTCCAGATTCAGCCTTACCCCCTTTGAGATCTTATATGGGGCCTCAGCTCCCCTGACTGTATTAGACGATGTTACTGAACCAACATGTCATAGTGCCATAGTAATAATGATTTGTGTGCCAGGCTAAAAGACCTATCCCCTTGGTTTGCTACCCTGGTGTCCACCTTGATGGGACCCTTAATCATCCTCCTCTTTGGCTCCTGCATTCTAAACAGATTGATGCAGTTCATAAAGAACAGACTCTCAGTCATTCAGACGCTTGTTCTCACCCAACAATACCAGAGGGTAAGACAACAGGAAGAGATTCCTTAGAATTCGATTTGAGTAAAAGATTTTACTCAAGTCTAAAAGAAAATGGGGGAATGAAAGACCCCAGCTTAGCAGCAGTAACGCCATTTTGCAAGGCTGTACTTAAGATGACTGGTTCAGGGAAAGGTTAGAACACTGAGTACACAGTGGCTGCCAAGCAAGATGTGTATGGTTAAAGGCATGGCAACAGGACGACTGCGGTTGAGCGCCTGACAATGAGAAAAGCCCCGGGAGAGGTCCCACACCCTGGTGGGGGGCCGAGTCAAGCCGTATTATGTTCAAGAAGGTAGCTAGGGAACTTGCCCCGGGCTAAACCCTTGCCACATTAGAATCCACCAATTATATCCCTGTAACCATGCATCTGCTTCTGTATGCTTGCTTCTGCTCCCCAAAATCCTATAAAAAGCCCATCCTTGGTTCCGTGGGGCGCGCCAGTCCCCCGAGCGACTGAAGCGCCCACAGGTGCCTGTGCCTGTGTATCCCGACAATAAACCAAATCCTCCTCTTGCTGATTACATCCTGTGGTCTCAGTCTGGTCATTGAGTTGGAGGACCTCCATCCCAAGGGGAAGTTCTCCCTGAGAACTTTTCAGTAGCAGCTGAGGAGAACCAGATTAGGTACCCACTACTTATCAGGAGAGGCTCAACTTCCACAATCTCTTAAATTAATGCCATCTGGCCCCTGCTCCTTCGCCCCTGGGCTCAAGTAAGAGGAATGAGAAGATGATCCAATGTAGCTTTCTTCAGCGACGGGCAACTTCCTCTGACCCTTGACCAATCTAGACATGGAGCCTTGAGGGCGACAAGGTGGTCCTATGACAGAGAGGCTGGGGTCTGAGAGGTCGATCCTAAGACAGAGGTAGCTACACCCCGTTTAAATGTACGGGCCGGTCAAATGCTCCTCTGCCCAGTTTCTCCCCCAATAAACACACACGTATAGCCCAGAATGGTGTGTTACAGCATAAATCCATTCCTAGCCATTGGGGTGCAGTCCTAACTGCAAGAGTGGCTCGCCATGGCCGAGCTGGGCACTCTGTGAGGCATGTCTGATCTCTCTCAGACCACTACTTCCACCTAATGGTCTTTTATAAAAGAATAACGGGGGAGATGTAGTGAGCCATATTGGATTTGGGCCTGGCCGCTTTGTAACTGCATGGCCACAGTTAAGAAGTC
The DNA here is from genome assembly GCF_011064425.1 of Rattus rattus. Classification (NCBI taxonomy): domain Eukaryota; kingdom Metazoa; phylum Chordata; class Mammalia; order Rodentia; family Muridae; genus Rattus; species Rattus rattus. The sequence continues at coordinate 10,224,672 of NC_046158.1, forward strand.
ATGGGATTGTTGGACAGAGGCCTCTCCCATGTATTTATGGCACAGGAAGAAAAGACCAAGTAGTAAACACCCGTGTCTCCACTGCATGACCTCTGCTGAGCCCGGCTGATGCATGTGGAACTGACACACCTGGACCACACCTGGGTGGTGGTCAATTTACTTCTGCCTTTTGCTTCCTCAGCCTTTATCCTTGAGATTTAGGCTGGTCTTCTCGGATTTCTCCCTAATTAATTCAGGTCTCCTAGTTGGTCTTTTGTTACTGAAGTCACGAGCCAGGTAGTCACGAGCCAGGGTTTCCCACTGTGCTTCCCAGTTATTTTCTACCTGGAGACTTGGGTATATAAGTGGTGAATAAAACTACAGGAGACTCTCACTCTTCCGCTCTTCCACTCTTCCTCTCTCTCTCTCCTCTCTCTCTCCTCTCTCTCTCTCTCTCTCTCTCTCTTCCTCTCCTGGCTTGACACGATAACCTGTGTGTGTATATATGTGTGTTTCTTTCATCCCATAGGCTTTCTCCCGATTCTCGGTACCGTGTTGGTGCTGGTGCCGACAGTATTCCTCCCCAAATCTAGTGTTTACTTTTACTAACTTCACTAATATACTGTTGGGTCTAGGAAAGAAAGGAGTTATGCTCAAGGTATATACATGATTTACTGCAATTAATAGGGAAAAATAAATCCTCAAACACATACCTAGGTTATATACTTAGAATGTTTTAACACAAAAGAAATTCAGGGAAGCTCAGTTTGTGAAGTACTGGCTATGCTAGCATGGGGATCACAGTTCAATCCCTAGGACACATGGAAGACATCCATCCAGGAGTGGAGTGATTCAGTTACTTGCAACTCCAGTCCTGAGGCAGCAGAGATGAAATATCTTTGGGATATCCTGAGCAATCAACCCAGCCTAGTCAGTGAGCTCCAGGCCAAAGAAATATCCTATCTCAAAAAAATAGGTGAAGGGGTAGAGAGCACTGGCTGCTCTTCCAGAGGACTCAGGTTCAATTCCCATACCTACAAGGTGTCTCTCAACTGTCTGTAACTCAAGTCCCAGAGTATCCAGTGACCCTGAGGGCAAAATATATGCACAAAATATGCAGACATACATGAAGGCAAACACTTATTCACATAAAATTATAAACAATAAAGTTTTCTATTTCAATATGAATAAAAGAAAAGTAACAATTTTATTATTTATGTGTATGAATGATTTGGCTAAATATATGTTTGTGTATTACCTGTAAACCATGCATGTCCTGGAGACCAGAAAAGGGCCTTGGGGTCCCTGGAACTGCACATACAGACAGTTGAATACAACCATGTAGGTGTCGGGTATCAAACCTGGGTCCTCTGGAAGAGCAGACAGTGCTCTTGACCTCTAACCCATCTCTCCAGCACCAAAAAAAAAATTATTACAACCTATTTTATTTTATGAGATGTTTAATATAATTTCCTCCTTCTCTCTTCTCTTGCCAAATGATCCTACATAACCCTCCTTATATTTGTGGCCTCTTTTTTCATGCACATGCATATACACAACATATATACATATACACATGTATATAAGTATATATATGTATACAACACATATATATACATAGATGTATAGATGTATGTAGAGATTATATAGATGTGTGTATATATGAAAACTTATGAATATATACATATGTATATGTATATATGCATAGACAGGTGTGTTTATATTCTTAAATATAACCTGCTCGGTCTCTACAATATAACTTACTTGTATATATATTTTCATGGCTGACTATTTGGAGGTATTAGATAGTCAAAGAAATGTTTTAAAGATGAATTAGGCTTGTTCTACTTTGCTTTTTGTTGCTGTGGCAAAATACTGACCAAAACTAGTTTAGAGAGAAAAGAGTTTATTACATCTTACAGATTAGAGTTCATCAAGGAAAGCCCAGACAGGAATTCACGCAGGTGTACAGACAGGAGCACTGTTTACCAGCTTGCTCACCACTGCTCATTCTAAGTGCTTTCTTAAACAACCAAGGACCACATACCAATGTGCGGTCCTGCCCATAGTAGGCTGGGACACCCCACATCAAATAACAATCAAGAAAATGCCTGCAGACCTGGAGAGATGGCTCTGCATTTATGAGCACTGGCTGTTTTTACAGAAGTCCAAAATTCAATTCCTATCACCCACATGGTGGCTCACAGCCACCTGTAATAGAATCTGATTCTTCTTTTGTCATGCAGGCATACATGCAAATAGAGCAGTATCATAAATAAGTAAATACATATGCATACATACATACATACGTACGTACATACGTACGTACTAAAATATTTTTTAAAAGAAAATGCCTGCAGAGCAATCTGATGGAGGCAATTTCTCAACTGAGGTTCTGTCTTCCCAGGTGAGTCTAATTTGAGTCAAGATGACAAAATCTAGCCAGTTAAGGAGTGGGGAGATGGCTCAGCAACTAAGAAAATTGACAGCTCCTGTAGAGGCCCAGACTTCAGTTGCCAGCACCCATGTTTGCCAGCTCACTACTGCCTACAACACCAGCTCCAGGAGAACTGATACATCTGCCACCCTCAAGCACCTGAAATTAGGATCATGCACTCAAAAACACATGTACATGTGTGCACGTCCACATGCCTGCACACACACATGAGCACTCAAAAGACAATTCTGAAAAAGAAACTCTGGGGAAGAAGAAAGGAAACAATGAAAAGTTGTAGTCAATGAGTATGTGTGACCGCACTCAGAGAACCTGGAAGGAACCGCTTAACGCAAGAAGTAAGGCTGTGACAGATAGACTTATAATCAAACATAGAACTTGCAGAAGTTTCACATTTTAATTTCCTTGGGTATAAATGTGAGGGTGTAAAGACTCAAAGGGGGCTGTTTCCTGTCATAGGGTGAGTCTACTAGGCATGGCCCTGCAGCTTAACTACCGTGAGCAGACTCAAGAGGATCTGGGAAGGGCTCTCTCATCTCACGAGAACTGATGGGAGTTCTCCCCCAGAACTGCATTAACACACAATTTCTTGGCTATTATCATAGCTCCAAAGGTTTACAGTCAGGGGCTGAAATACCTTTAAGAGTTTTGTTTGTCTTTTGGTGCCAGGCATCTTTGTGTAGCCATAGTTGGTATGGAACTTAATATGAAACTTAACCTACCCAATAGTTATCCTGAAATTTAAAAGGATCAACCTGCCTCTACCTGCAAAATTCTGGGATTAAAGGCATGTGATACCATGTATGGCCTGATTCTAATTTATAATAAAACAATGTGAAGCTATCATAACCAACCCCCTAGGGTTTCTGGATATTTTTAGCCAGGGGGAATCTTCATAGTTAAGTTTGTCCAGTATACATTTTTCAAAGACTAAAGTTGTACTAATAGTAGGTTATACCCAATGCCTATGAGATCTCTTGGCTTACGTTAAAGAAAAAGGTATGCCCACCATCACTTTAAAGTGATTCATGGAATCCACAGTGGGGAATAACTTCTTTTAAAAGAATTCTTTATTTTATGTATATGAGTGCACTGTAGCTGTCTTCAGACACCAGAAGATCATCAGATCCCATTACAGATGGTTGTGAGCCAACATGTGGTTGCAGGCAGTTGAACTCAGGACCTCTGGAAAAGCAGTCAGTGCTCTTAACCTCTGACCCACCTCTCCAGCCCCAGAATAACATCTTTAAAAAGGGTTTTGACAAATTTGTGAGTCTTTTGGTCTACGTTAGACAGGCCTCAGTGCACCCTAAAAATGCACCAGCAATTCTACAGTGTGTTATAACCTCCTCATGACAGCACCTGCGTAATGTCTAATTACCAGACTTCTGGGAATTTTCTCCTCTTTGTGATAGGTAAACAAGGTTATGGCTGATCATACCTCCTCCTGGGTGACCTCAGAGATACACGGGCAAGCCCTAACAACTTCTGGGATTGTAGAATTTCTTTATTTTCTCCCAAAGGCATGAGAGACCAGAGTAGCTAATGTTTCACTTTCAAGGTGACACGAAATACCTTAAAAACTTTCGATTGGTCTGCATGGTACAATAAAACCCTAAATTGCTCTGCAGGCAAAAGCCAATTTTAATTAATCTGTATCCATGTTGGTTGGCCCCTTCCTTCTCTGCAGCATCACAAACATCCCTGCTGCCTTCTAAAGTGTAGCTTCACCCTCAAATAATAATGGCATTGCATTCCTGGAACCCCTATGCATCACTGCAACACAGGTGAATGATAGACAGTATCTGAAGACACAGACTTCCAGGACTATATTCAACTCGGGAGAACTTTTCTATACAGAGCCTTTACTCTTCCTTCAAAATAGCATGAGCATCAGGCAGGGGCCAGAGTACTATACTCAGAATCAGGGTAAAGACTGATTCATCTTTTTCAATCTAATACTCTAGTTAAAGTGAAGGGTTCTCATAGGAAGAGGATAGAAGAAGGGAGATGGGTTCTCGAGGAAGGGGATAGAAGAACATGGGTATAATGATAAGAAAAGGAGACTGATGTGGAGGGTGTTAAAGGAGGAGATCCTGGGAGGGTGTGAGCTCATAAAGTTGCTCAGCTAAAAGTCCAAAGTTTATTTTTTATAAGTTGTTTTTAAAATGTGTGTTCATTTTATGGTGTGGGTGTTTTATTTACACGTACAACTGTGCACTATACATATGCATGATGTCCAAAGGAACATAAGAGGACATTGAATCTATAACCAGAGTTACAGGTGGCTGTAAACGACAATGCAGTTTCTGGGAAATAAAACTTGGGTCTTCTACAGGAACGAGTGGTCTTACCTGTTAAGACAGTCTCCAGAAGTGAGAACAAACGTTGAAACGCAAACTCAGTATAGCAAAGCTGTTCCGAAAAGGTTCCAAATTACCTTTCAGTTTTGGAGGCTTCTCTCTTTTCTTTTGTAATTTTTTCCACCTTTATTAAACTGGGTATTTCTTATTTACATTTCAAATGTTATTCCTTTTCCTGGTTTACAGGCCAACATCCCTCTAACCCCTCTCCCTCCGCTTATATGTGGGTGTTCCCCTCCTGATTCTCCCCCCGTTACCGCCCTCCCCCCAACAATTCTGTTCACTGGGGGTCCAGCCTTGGCAGAGCCAAGGGCTTCCCCTTCCACTGGAGCCCTTACTAGGATATTCATTGTTACCTATGAGGTCGGAGCCCAGGGTCAGTCCATGTATATTCTTTGGGTAGTGGCTTAGTCCCTGGAAGCTCTGGTTGCTTGCATTGTTGTTCATAAGGGGTCTCGAGTCCCTTCAAGCTCTTCCAGTCCTTTCTTAGATTCCTTCAACAGGGGTCCTGTTCTCAGTTCAGTGGTTTGCTGCTGGCATTCGCCTATGTATTTGCTGGATTCTGGGTGTGTCTCTCAGGAAAGATCTACATCCGGTTCCTGTCAGCCAGCACTTCTTTGCTTCATCCATCTTGTCTAATTGGGTGGCTGTATATGTATGGGCCACATGTGGGGCAGGTTCTGAATGGGTGTTCCTTCTGCCTCTGTTCTAAACGTTGCCTCCCTATTCCCTGCCAAGGATATACTTGTTCCCCTTTAAAAGAAAGAGTGAAGCATTCACATTTTGGTCATCCTTTTTGAGTTTCATGTGTTCTGTGCATCTTGGGTAATTCGAGCTTTTGGGCTAATATCCACTTATCAATGAGTGCATACCATGTGTGTTTTTCTGTGACTGGGTTACCTCACTCAGGAAGATATTTTCCAGTTCCATCCATTTGCCTATGAATTTCATAAAGTCATTATTTTTGATAGCAGAGTAGTATTCCATTGTGTAGATGTACCACATCTTCTGTATCCATTCCTCTGTTGAAGGGCATCTGGATTCTTTCCAGCTTCTGGCGAATAAGGCTGCTATGAACAGAGTGGAGCATGTGTCTTTGTTGTATGTTGGAGCATCTTTTGGGTAGATGCCCAAGAGAAGTAAAGTTCAGTCCTCAGGTAGTGCAATGTCCAATTTTCTGAGGTTCCTCCAGACTGATTTCCAGAATGGTTGTACCAGTCTGCAATCCTACCAAAAATGGAGGAGTGTTCCTCTTTCTCCATATCCTTGACGGCATCTGCTGTCACCAGCATTTTTTATCTTAGCCATTCTGATTGGTGTGAGGTGGAGTCTCAGGGTTTCCCTTATGATGAAAGATGTTGAACATTTCTTTAGGTGCTTCAGAGCCATTTGATATTTCTCAGCTCTGAATTCATTGTTTAGCTCTGAACCCCATTTTTAATAGGGTTATTTGTCTCCCTGCGGTCTAACTTCGTGAGCTCTTTGTATATTTTGGATATAAGCCTTCTATGAGTTGTAAGATTGGTAAAGATATTTCCCAATGTGTTGGTTGCTGTTTTCTCATAACAACAGTGTCATTACAGAAGCTTTGCAGTTTTATGAGATCCCATTTGTCGATTCTTGATCTTAGAGCATAAGCCATTGGTGTTTTGTTCAGGAAATTTTTTCCAGTGCCCATGTGTTCCAGATGCTTCCCTAGTTTTTTTTCTATTAGTTTGAATGTATCTGGTTTGATGTGGAGGTCCTTGATCCACTTGGATTTAAGCTTTGTACAGGGTGATAAGCATGGATCCATCTGCATTCTTCTACATGCTGACCTCCAGTTGAACCAGCATCATTTGCTGAAAATGCTATCTTTTTTCCATTGGATGGTTTTGGCTCCTTTGTCAAAAATCAAGTGACCATAGGTGTGTGGGTTCATTTCTGGGTCTTCAATTCTATTCCATTGGTCTATCTGTCTGTCTCTGTACCAATACCATGCAGTTTTTATCACTATTGCTCTGTAATACTGCTTGAGTTCAGGGATAGTGATTCCCCCTGAAGTCCTTTTATTGTTGAGGATAGTTTTAGTTATCCTGGGTTTTTTGTTATTCCAGATGAATTTGCAAATTGTTCTGTCTAACTCTTTGAAGAATTGGATTGGTATTTTGATGGGGATTGCATTGAATCTGTAGATTGCTCTTGGTAAAATGGCCATTTTTACTATATTAATCCTGCCAATCCATGAGCATGGGAGATCTTTCCACCTTCTGAGGTCTTCTTCAATTTCTTTCTTCAGTGTCTTGAAGTTCTTATTGTACATATCTTTTACTTGCTTGGTTAAAGTCACACCGAGGTACTCTATATTATTTGGGTCTATTATGAAGGGTGTCATTTCCCTAATTTCTTTCTCAGCTTGATTCTCTTTTGTGTAGAGAAGGCTACTGATTTATTTGAGTTAATTTTATACCCAGCCACTTTGCTGAAGTTGTTTATCAGCTTTAGTAGTTCTCTGGTGGAACTTTTGGGATCACTTAAATATACTATCATATCATCTGCAAATAGTGATATTTTGACTTCTTCTTTTCCGATCTGTATCCCCTTGACCTCCTTCTGTTGTCTGATTGCTCTGGCTAGAACTTCAAGAACTATATTGAATAAGTAGGGAGAGTGGGCAGCCTTGTCAGTCCCTGATTTTAGTGGGATTGCTTCAAGTTTCTCTCCATTTAGTTTAATGTTAGCAACTGGTTTGCTGTATATGGCTTTTACTATGTTTAGGTATGGGCCTTGAATTCCTATTCTTTCCAGGACTTTTATCATGAAGGGTGTTGAATTTTGTCAAATGCTTTCTCAGCATCTAATGAAATGATCATGTGGTTTTGTACTTTCAGTTTGTTTATGTAATGGATCATGTTGATGGTTTTCCGTATATTAAACCATCCCTGCATGCCTGGGATGAAGCCTACTTGATCATGGTTGATGATTGTTTTGATGTGCTCTTGGATTCGGTTTGCCAGAATTTTATTGAGTATTTTTGCGTCGATATTCATAAGGGAAATTGGTCTGAAGTTCTCTTTCTTTGTTGTGTCTTTGTGTGGTTTAGGTATAAGAGTAATTGTGGCTTCATAGAAGGTATTCGGTAGTGATCCATCTGTTTCAATTTTGTGGAATAGTTTGGATAATATTGGTATGAGGTCTTCTATGAAGGTCAGATAGAATTCTGCACTGAACCTGTCTGGACCTGAGCTCTTTTTGGTTGGGAGACCTTTAATGACTGCTTCTATTTCCTTAGGAGTTATGGGGTTGTTTAACTGGTTTATCTGTTCCTGATTTAACTTCGGTACCTGGTATCTGTCTAGGAAATTGTCCATTTCCTGCAGATTTTCAAGTTTTGTTGAATATAGGCTTTTATAGTAAGATCTGATGATTTTTTGAATTTCCTCTGAATCTTTAGTTATGTCTCCCTTTTCATTTCTGATTTTGTTAATTTGGACACACTCTCTGTGTCCTCTCATTAGTCTGGCTAAGAGTTGATCTATCTTGTTGATTTTCTCAAAGAACCAACTTTTGGTTCTGTTGATTCTTTGTATGGTCCTTTTTGTTTCTACTTGGTTGATTTCAGCTCTGAGTTTGATTATTTCCTGCCTTCTACTCCTCCTGGGTGTATTTGCTTCTTTTTGTTCTAGAGCTTTTAGGTGTGCTGTCAAGCTGCTGAAATATGCCCTCTCCTGTTTCTTTCTGCACTCACACAGAGCTATGAGTATTCCTCTTAGCACAGCTTTCATTCTGTCCCATAAGTTTGGGTATGTTGTACCTTCATTTTCATTAAATTCTAAAAAGTTTTTAATTTCTTTCTTTATTTCTTCCTTGACCAGGTTATCATTGAGTAGAGCATTGTTCAATTTCCACGTACATGTGGGCATTCTTCCCTTATTGTTATTGAAGACCAGCTTTAGGCCGTGGTGGTGTGATAGCACACATGGGATTATTTCTATCTTTCTGTACCTGTTGAGGCCCAGTTTTTGACCAATTATATGGTCAATTTTGGAGAATGTACCATGAGGAGCTGAGAAGAAGGTATATCCTTTTGCTTTAGGATAGAATGTTCTATAAATATCTGTTAATTCCATTTGGCTCATGACTTCTCTTAGTCTGTCTACGTCTCTGTTTAATTTCTGTTTCCATGATCTGTCCATTGATGAGAGTGGTGTGTTGAAATCTCCTTCTATTATTGTGTGTGGGGAAATGTGTGTGTTTGAGCTTTAGTAAGGTTTTTTCTTTTTACGTATGTAGGTGCCCTTGTATTTGGGGCATAGATATTTAGGATTGAGAGTTCATCTTGGTGGATTTTTCCTTTGATGAATATGAAGTGTCCTTCCTTATCTTTTTTGATGACTTTTAGTTGAAAATTGATTTTATTTGATATTAGAATGGCTACTCCAGCTTGCATCTTCCGACCATTTGCTTGGAAAGTTGTTTTCCAGCCTTTCACTCTGAGGTAGTGTCTGCCTTTGTCTCTGAGGTGTGTTTCCTGTAGGCAGCAGAATGCAGGGTCCTTGTTGCGTATCCAGTTTGTTTAATCTATGTCTTTTTATTGGGGAGTTGAGGCCATTGATGTTGAGAGATATTAAGGAATAGTGATTATTGCTTCCTGTTATATTCATATTTGGATGTGAGGTTATGTTTGTGTGCTTTCTTCTCTTTGTTTTGTTGCCAAGACAATTAGTTTCTTGCTTCTTCTAGGGTATAGCTTGCCTCCTTATGTTGGGCTTTACCATTTATTATCCTTTGTAGTGCTGGATTTGTAGAAAGATATTGTGTAAATTTGGTTTTGTCATGGAATATCTTGGTTTCTCCATCTATGTTAATTGAGAGTTTTGCAGGATACAGTAGCCTGGGCTGGCATTTGTGTTCTCTTAGGGTCTGCATGACATCAGTCCAGGATCTTCTGGCCTTCATAGTTTCTGGCGAGAAGTCTGGTGTGATTCTGATAGGTCTGCCTTTATATGTTACTTGACCTTTTTCTCTTACTGCTTTTAATATTCTTTCTTTATTTTGTGCGTTTGGTGTTTTGACTATTATGTGACGGGAGGTGTTTTTTTCTGGTCCAATCTATTTGGAGTTCTGTAGGCTTCTTGTATGCCTATGGGTATCTCTTTTTTTAGGTTAGGGAAGTTTTCTTCTATGATTTTGTTGAAGATATTTACTGGTCCTTTGAGCTGGGAGTCTTCACTCTCTTCTATACCTATTACCCTTAGGTTTGATCTTCTCATTGAGTCCTGGATTTCCTGTATGTTTTGGACCAGTAGCTTTTTCCGCTTTATATTATCTTTGACAGTTGAGTCAATGATATCTATGGAATCTTCTGCTCCTGAGATTCTCTCTTCCATCTCTTGTATTCTGTTGGTGAAGCTCGTATCTACAGCTCCTTGTCTCTTCTTTTGATTTTCTATATCCAGGGTTGTTTCCATGTGTTCTTTCTTGATTGCTTCTATTTCCATTTTTAATTCCTTCAACTGTTTGATTGTGTTTTCCTGGAATTCTTTCAGGGATTTTTGCGATTCCTCTCTGTAGGCTTCTACTTGTTTATTAATGTTTTCCTGTGTTTCTCTAAGGGAGTTCTTCACGTCTTTCTTGAGGTCCTCCAGCATCATGATCAAATATGATTTTGAAACTAGGTCTTGCTTTTCTGGTATGTTTGGATATTCCATGTTTGTTTTGGTGGGAGATGATGCCATGTAGTCTTGGTTTCTGTTGCTTGGGTTCCTGTGCTTGCCTCTCGGCATCAGATTATCTCTAGTGTTACTTTGTTCTGCTATTTCTGACAGTGGCTAGACTGTTCTTTAAGCCTGTGTGTCAGGAGTGCTGTAGACCTGTTTTCTTGTTTTCTTTCAGCCAGTTATGGGGATAGAGTTTTCTGCTTTCGGGCGTGTAGTTTTTCCTATCTACAGGTCTTCAGCTGTTCCTGTGGGCCTGTGTCTGGTGTTCACCAGGCAGGTCACTTGCAGCAGAAAAGTTGGTTTTACCTGTGGTCCCGAGGCTCAAGTTCGCTTGCGGGGTGCTGCCCACGAGCTCTCTGCGGTGGCAGCAACCAGGAAGATCTGCGCTGCCGTTTCCGGGAGCTTCAGTGCACCAGGGTTCCAGATGGCATTTGGTGTTTTCCTCTGGCGTCCGAGATGTGTGCAGAGTGCAGTCTCTTCTGGTTTCCCAGGCGTGTCTGCCTCTCTGAAGGTTTAGCTCTCCCTCCCACGGGATTTGGGTGCAGAGAACTGTTTATCTTGTCTGTTCCTTCAGGTTCTGGCGGTGTCTCAGGCGCAGGGGTCCTTCCGCTCCTGGGCCCTCCCCCACGGGAACCCAGAGGCCGTATACAGTTTCCTCTTGGGCCAGGGATGTGGGCAGGGGTGGGCAGTGTTGGTGGTCTCTTCTGCTCTGCAGCCTCAGGAGTGCCCACCTGATCAGGCGGTGAGGTCTCTCTCCCACGGGGTCTGGGAGCAGAGAGCTGCTGCGGGCCGGGATCCGCGGGTTTGGGACTCCCAGTAAACACAGGAAGTGCCCGGTCCTAAAGGAATTCTGCCTCTGTGTGTCCCGAGTCCACCAGGCAGGTCACTTGCAGCAGAAAAGTTGGTCTTACCTGTGGTCCCGAGGCTCAAGTTCGCTCGCGAAGTGCTGCCCACGAGCTCTCTGCAGCGGCAGCAACCAGGAAGCAGCCATATAGTTTTTATCACTATTGCTCTGTAATACTGCTTGAGTTCAGGGATAGTGATTCCCCCAGAAGTCCTTTTATTGTTGAAGATAGTTTTAGCTATCCTGGGTTTTTTTGTTATTCCAGATGAATTTGCAAATTATTCTGTCTAACTCTCTGGAGAATTGGATTGGAATTTTGATGGGGATTGCACTGAATCTGTAGATCGCTTTTGGTAAAATGACCATTTTTACTATATTAATCCTGCCAATCCCTGAGCATGGGAGATTTTTCCATCTTCTGAGATCTTCAATTTCTTTCTTCAGTGTCTTGAAGTTCTTATCATACAGATCTTTCACTTGCTTGGTTAAAGTAACACCAAGGTATTTTATATTCTTTGGTAATATTAGGAAGGGTGTCGTTTCCCTAATTTCTTTTTCAGCTTGTTTCTCTTTTGTGTAGGGGAAGGCTACTGATTTACTTCAGCTAATTTTATACAGAGCCACTTTAGTGAAGGTGTTTATCAGGTTTACTCATTCTCTGGTGGAACTTTTGGGGTCAGTTATATATACTATCATATCACCTACAAATAGTGATATTTTGACTTCTTCCTTTCCAATCTGTATCCCCTTGATCTCCTTTTGTTGTCTGATTGCTCTATCTAGGACTTCGAGAACTATATTGAATAAGTAGGGAGTGAGCAGCCTTGTCTAGTCCCTGATTTTAGTGGGATTGCTTCAAGTTTCTCTCCATTTATTATAATGTTAGCTACTGGTTTGCTGTATATGGCTTTTACTATGTTTACATATGGGCCTTGAATGCCTGTTCTTTCCACAACTTTTGTCATGAAGGGGTATTGAATTTTGTCAAATGCTCTCTCAGCAACTAGTGAAATGATCATGTGGATTTTATGCTTCAGTTTGTTTATATAGTAGATTACATTGATGGTTTTCCATATATTTAACCATCCCTGCATACCTGGAATGAAACCTACTTGAACATGAAGGATGATTGTTTTGCTGTGTTCTTGGGTTCAGTTTACAAGAATTTTATTGAGTTTTTTGAGTCCATATTCATAAGGGAAATTGGTCTGAAGTTCTCTTTCTTTGTTGGATCTTTCTGGGGTTTACATATAAGAGTAATTGTGGCTTTGTAGAAGGACAATTCTAAGCAGGAATTCAGTAGTGCTCTCTCTGTTTCAATTATGTGGAATAGTTTAGATATTATTGGAATGAGGTCTTCTATGAAGGTCTGATAGAATTCTACACTGAACCCATGTGGACCAGGGCTCTTTTTGGCTGGAAGACTTTTAATGACTGCTTCTATTTCTTTAGGAGTTATGGGGTTGTATAAATGGTATATCTGTTCCTGATTTAACTTCAGTACCTGGTATCTGTCTAGGAAATTGTACATTTCCTCCAGATTTTCAAGTTTTTTGAATATAGGCTTTTGTCACCGAATCAGATGATTTTTTTTAATTTCCTCTGTGTCTGTTCTTATGTCTCCCTTTTCATTTGATTTTTTAATTTGGACACACTCTCGGTGTCCGCTGGTAAGTCTGGCTAAGGGTTTATCTATCTTGTTGATTTTCTCAAAGAACCACCTTTTGGTTCTGTTGATTCTTTGTATACTCCTTTTTGTTTCTACTTGGTTGATTTCCACCCTCAGTTTGATTGTTTCCTGCCTTCTACTCCTCTTGGGTCTATTATTCATTTCTATTCTAGAGCTTTTAGGTGTGCTGTCAAGTTGTTGATATATGATCTCTCCTGTTTCTTTCTGCTAGCACTCAGAGCTAGTTTTCCTCTTAGCAAAGCTTTCATGGTGTCCCGTAAGTTTGGGTATGTTGTACCTTCATTTTCATTAAATTTTAAGAAGTCTTTAATTTCTTTCTTTATTTCTTCCTTAACCAGGATATCATTGAGTAGAGCAGTGTTCAACTTCCATGTATATGAGGGAGTCCTTTCCTTTTTGTTATTGAAGACCAGATTTAGCCCGTGGTGGTCTGATAGGATGCATGGGATTATTTCTAACGTTCTGTATCTGTTGAGAACCTGTTTTTTGACCAATTATATGGTCAGTTTTGGAGAAAGTACCATGAGGTGGTTAGAAGAAGGTGTATCACTTTGTTTTAGGATAGAATGTTCTAAAAATATCTGTTAATTCCATTTGGCTCATGACTTCTCTTAGTCTGTCTACGTCTCTGTTTAATTTCTGTTTCCATGATCTGTCCATTGATGAGAGTGGGGTGTTGAAATCTCCTACTATTATTGTGTGAGGTGCAATGTGTGCTTTGACCTTTAGTTAGGTTTCTTTTATGTATGTAGGTGCCCTTGTATTTGGAGCATAGATATTTAGGATTGAGAGTTCATCTTGGTGGATTTTTTTCTTTGATGAATATGAAGTGTCCTTCCTTATATTTTTTGGTGACTTTTGGTTGAAAATCGATTTTATTCAATATTAGAATGGCTACTCCATCTTGCTTCTTCAGACCATTTCCTTGGAAAGTTGTTTTCCAGCCTTTTACTCTGAGTTAATGTCTGTCTTTATCTCTGAGGTGCATTTGCTGTAGGCAGCAAAATGCTGGTTCCTCCTTATGTATCCAGTTTGTTAATCTGTGTCTTTTTATTGGGGGATTAAGTTCATTGATGTTTAGAGATATTAAGGAATAGTGATTGTTGCTTCCTGTTATCTTCATATTTGGATTTGAGATTATGTTTGTGTGCTTCTCTTCTCTTTGTTTTGTTGCAAAAAGATTAGTTTCTTGCTTTTTTAGGGTGTAGCTTGCTTCCTTTTGTTGGGCTTTACTATTTATTATCTTTTGCAGGGTTGGATTTGTAGAAAGACATTGTGTAAATTTGGGGTTTTCACGGAATATCTTGGTTTCTCCATCTATGTTTATTGAGAGTTTTGCTGGATACAGTAACCTGGCCTAGTGTTTTTGTTCTCTTAGGGTATATATGACATCTGTCCAGATTCTTCTGGCTTTCATAGTCTCCGATGAGAAGTCTGGGGTAATTCACGTAGGTCTGTCTTTATATGTTACTTGACCTTTTTCCCTTACTGCTTTTAATATTCTTTTTTGTTTTGTGCATTTGGTGTTTTGACTATTATGTGACAGAAGGAGTTTCTTTTCTGGTCCAATCTATTTGGAGTTCTGTAGGCTTCTTGTATGTTTATGGGCATGTCTTTCTTTAGGTTAGGGAAGTTTTCTTCTATGATTTTGTTTTACATTCCAAAATTCATACTTAAAACAACTCAGGCAGGCAGTAAAGGAGGATGATATTCATGTACCCTAGACAAAAATCTCTCCTACAAACCCATATTGCAAACTTAAACACACCCAAAAATTGGAGAGATGTTTGCTGCTCCTCCCTGCCTGGGCCAATGTTTTTACACTGGGAGTCCCTATTTTGAAATGAATGCCTCCAAAAAGTCAGGCAAAATAAAGACCGGGTTGACGTATCATCAGAATTTAATGAACTCTACGGCCAGGGAGATTTTTCAACTGGAGCAGAGCAGGCAGATTACTATGAATATAGATTTGCCTCTATGGGCCAGGCTCACCCCAACCCTCAGGATCATAAGACCCTGTCTCCTCTCTACTCTTTCTTCATCAAAAGCCAGGGGGACTCCTATTTGATTTTATTCTCAGAACTTAATCCTAGAACAAAAAATTTCACAACCCCATAGCCAGAGATCTCCTTCTTAAAAACATTGTCTTGGAGATATGACTTCTGAGTCCAGCCTATCCTGCCAGGATCTCCAGGAGGAACATTATGATAGATAGGTTGTGGCAAACCAGGGTATAGGAACAATGTCACACCAAAATACTTCTGTGGATCAGACTTTATTAGCAGCAATGAAAACAGAAGGAATTTGCTTTAAATGTGGAAAGATGGGATACTGGAGAAATTAATGGCCACAAAATCCCCTTCCCATAAAGGATCCCAATACCCCTAAGAGAGTCTGTCCCCAGTGTCAGAAAGGGTTCCACTGAAGAAGAAGTCATACCTCCCTACATAATAAAGATGCCAAACCATGGAAGCCTTTAAACTTAAGAAGAAACAGCACTCAGCCCCAACAGTAAGAGGATAACTGATCGCATAGAAGCCTTGTAGGTGCAAAATATAACCCCAAAATAACCATCAAAATAGATAAAAAGCCATTTAACTGCCTTTTGATACTGGAAAATTTTGAGACAAGAGATTCCATAAGGCTGGCAACTAATTCCTGGGCCCCAGCTTCTAGGCATAGGGGTTCCTCTCATGGATTTATCACCAAACAGGTCTACAGGTGGGAGGACACTGATGGAGTTACTGGTTCAATATGGCCCCCCCAAATAGCTCAATTAGCCACCAGTATTCTGGGGAGACATATATTACAAGCCCTAGAGGCAGTACTTAACACACAATCAGAAAGATTACATCAAAATGGATGACAATATATCCAGAGGGTGCTATACATGGGGAAATTCTAACCCCCACTCCAAATACCCCCAAGTCTAATGGCAGCTGTTAAATTTGATACCCTTTGTCTTAGCTGGCTCTCCAGCGAAGGTATTTGAATGGAGACCTGGCCTGTCTCAAGTGAGAAAGTTAAAGCCCTCACACAACAGGTGAAAGAACAGTTTCTACTACAACATATCAGCCCTTCCCACAGTCCATTGAACACCCTGAAGGAGCTGAGGGGGTTGTGACCCCATAAGAACAACAATATCAACCAACCAGAGCTTCCAGGAACTAAACCACTACCCAAAGACTATACATGGACCGACCCTGCGCTCCAACCTCATAAATAGCAGTGAATAGCCTTGTTGAGTCACCAGTGGAAGGGGAGTCCTTGGTCCTGCCAAGGTTGAACCCCCCACCAGTGTAGGGAGTAGTTGGGGGGTGGTAATGGGGTGGATGGGGAGAGGAACATCCATATAGAAGGAGAGGGGGAGGGGTTAGGAGGCTGATGGACAGGAAACCGGGAAAGGGAATAACATTTGAAATGTAAACAAGAAATACCCAATTTAATAAAAATGAAAGAAAAAAGAGCTCAGGGGAATAAAACTAGTACAAGATTTGAGGAATATTAAAATCATGTGAGTCTGTGCTCTCTCCAGTAGTGGCTGCCAGATGTCTCAGTAATCCCTGCCAATGTCCCCCTGTGGGCAATGGATACAAAAGATTGATGTTTTTCCATCCCTCTCCATCTCCAAGACTGGTGAGCACTTTGTGTCCTCAGTAGCCCCCATTAACAACTCTGGTCCAGCCTCACAATATGAATGAACTCCTCTCCTTCAGGAAATAGCTAACAGTCCATCCATTTACAAGGAGGCAGTGGCACTGCAATGAAACCCTATTTAGACAAAAGACTCGACATATGTCATTATATGGATGACATTTTAGTATGCAGATATTTTCTACGTTGCCCTCCCAACTTAAAAATCAGCTAATCAGAGCTGATCTGGTCCCATAGCCCTTGATACACAAATCCCATTCTTTTGTGGGAGTCCTATCTACTCTCAGCAAACTGCATTAGATTCTGGAGTTAGACCTCTCCAGAAGTGAATCATCTTATGGAACACTAATTATCAGATTCCCACACACCAGGCCTCTCATTTACATGAAGACTCATGTCTCCAAGCTTACGTCCTATTCCTGCTCAATGTGATAGGCATAATTCTTGGTCCCTGGCTTGCTGATATGGGTCAGTGTTCAACAAATTTCACTAAGAAAAAAGGGATCAAACAATGTGATTAGCCTACGAACAGGAACTAATTTATCACATTCCTAAAATAACCTGAACATTTTAATCTTTAAGACATTTGTATTGATGTCATATATCAAGATGTCTGCTCCAGGTATAGACAAGATTCTGAACTGTTGCCTCAAGTGTATGGTCCTAGGTCCTTTGGAGATTTCAGAATGCTTAAAATGACTAGTCTCTGACATGAGGGCAAAGGACCTGAAGTTCTGAGAAACCTTATCATGAAGAACCTTGAGAGTGTCACAGACGTCAAAGGTTATCAAAATGTATACTCTACATATAATAACTATTAAGATATATTGAGAAGGAAAAGAATAAATGAAGGACTGGGTTCAGGGATAAAGGACAGAGAAGAGCCTAGGAAAGCATTCCCAATGACAGAGCAGGAGTTGCAGTTATATCACCACAGCTCCATTTACCCTTCCCACTGTGTCTCTCCAAACCTTACCATAGCAACAAGGGAGCACCTCACCCCTTCAAAACACAAGGGCTTACTGACACATCAGTGTGCCTAAGGACAGCTTGGCTGACTGAGCACTAACACTGCAACTGTTGGAATCATGTGTGTCCTGCTCTGAGTGACTCCATATTGTATAAATTGGGGTTAGGGGTTGTTTGTTGGTTGCTTGGGTTTTTGCCAACGTTCCATCAACTGTCCAGCACCACCCACCCAGCATACAATGACAATGCCTTATTCCTTGAAATAAAAACGAAGTGCCCCTATCACCCTATAAGGCTGTGGATGTGAGCTGAGAGGACAGGATTCTATAGGCGTAAAAAAAATCTTATTTGGGAAACTGGATTGTGGTAGTTTGAATAAGAATGATCCACGTAGACTCGTGTATTTGAATGCTTAATCACCAGGGAGGGGCGCTATTTGAGAAGATTTAGGAGGTGAGACTTCACTAGAGTAGGTGTGGCCTTGTTGGAGTGGCTGTGTCACTGGGGGTGGGCTTTAAGGTTTCAAAGGCAAATATCAGGCCCAATCTCTTTCTCTCTCTCTCTCTCTCTCTCTCTCTCTCTCTCTCTCTCTCTCTCTCTCTCTCTCTCTCTCTCTCTGATGCTGCCCTAGGGATGAGGATGTAGCTCTCAGATACTGCTTCAATGCCATGTATGTCACCATGGTGATAATGGACTATAAGCATCTGGAACTGCAAGCCCCAGTGAAATGCTTTCTTTTGTAATTGCTAAGGTCATGGTATCTCTTCACAGGAATAGAACAGTGACAGAAGTTGACACCAAGGAACAGGGTTTTGCTGTGACAGGCCTGAGCATGCTGCTTGTTTGAAGAATGTGAACTCTGCAACTTTGGACTAGAAAAGTGGTTGAACTCTTCACAGGGGGGCTAACATGGATCTAAGTATGAGCATAGAAGACAGCAGCTGAGAGTGGTATAAACTCAAGTTTCAGAGGGGAATGGCCTGTGGACCATTCTTGAGATATTTTGGCAAAGAATGTGGTTGCTTTCAGCCCTTGTCCAATTGAAGTATTTTGGATTGCTGACATAGAACAGATTACAATAAAGGCTAGTATTGACTGGGTGGTGTGACTATTAGTAATGACTTATGCAGATCTATAATGAGATGGAGCAGCTAGACAAGGAGAAATACAAAATGCCCCATGTCAGAGAACAGAAGCAGTGGAAGGTGTAATGGAGCTAAGTCGAGTGCTCAAAGAGATAAACTGTTTAAAGAATTGCCTGATACACCTTGGGCAGGGGCAGGTCCTCACTCTACCTGAAGGGATGTCCTGTGTCCCTTTCCCTTTCTTTGTATAACTCCCATTTCCCTGCAAACACCCCTCTTCCAGGAGACTGCTATGATTCTGCTCCCACACAGCTGGGAGTAGAAAAGAGAGGGAAGCATGGAGAAGATCAGCTGTGCCTAAGGCCTAGAATCTTCAGGGAAGCATATGGTGCTGCATTTGGCTGCTCAGATGAGGTTACTCACAGAATAGAATCTCTTCCATCACTCTGCTGTACCTGCTCCAAGTTGAACCTCACTCCTCCACTATAGCATCCAAGTAACTGTCCCCCAAGGGTATAGTCAAGGAGGTGACACATCTAAGAATACAGATCTTCTGATACCTCAATCCTCCTAATGACCAAGTTCCAAGAGGGAATCCAAGGTGACTGCACCAGAGGCCCAGGCTGGTGCTGAGAAGCCATTTTCTTCCATGCCTGTGGAATCCAGACCATTGTCCTGGGGCACACACTCACTTAGGGACATGTACCTGCCCTTCCCTTATTAGTATCACCCCACAGCATCCTGAGCAGTTCCTACCTAGAGACTTAGCTCCCTGTGAGGTCAAAGCAGTTGGTTACACACTACAACTCCAGGTGCAGGGCTGAACAGCACCCTCTGCATCATCAGTCCCTCAGTCCTATCCCAAGACCTAGAATATGTCCTCTGGCTGATAGGACCTGTTGGCTAGCAGGGATATCATACCTTGCAGGTAGGAGGAGTGAGTGCACAAGGACCATGCTGCCAGGAGATATCCTATTCTAGCTAGTGCTTCCAGGCCTGTTCCAGACCTCTTTCCACTTCTGTTTCTTGGCAGTGTTTCCCTAATTCACTTGTAGTATGTGAGACCAGAGTCACCCAGAGGTGACAGGGTCAATCAGATTAGAGTTTGGTGCCCCCAAAACTTGATTAAATTTTAAATCACACTTCTCGTTCCTCTGTCATGTACTTGCTGTAAACCTTGAACCTTCCACTCTGTTAGGGATGAGCTCCAGGGACTCAGACTTAGGTTGCTCTTCAGTACTCTTGTGTGTCAGAAACCTGGAGCCTTAGGGCCATAGCATATCTCACCATCAACATTCACATCTGTCCTAATTACTCCTCTGGATATGACTACCTGCTTCAAAGGTATGTGGTCTGATCTCCTGGGAACTGGAAAACATCTAACAAATCCCAAGGTTCTATTCTCCCTCCTCCCACCACTTGGCTCCCTTAGGTTTATAGGCACCATGGTTTATATGCAGGAAAATTCAAAACTATGAAGATACCTACACATCCCAGCCTTCCATATAAAGTCAATAAAGCACTATAAAATGTCCTAGGGAGTTGTTTTAGTATCAAAAGTTTGATTTAGAACTGGGCATTTGTTTCCATTTGTAAAGTGACTTTCCTAACATACCCACAGCCAGAGATTGACCCAGGGACTTTGCAGTTGAAGGCAGGAAAGTCAAAATTTCAAGATCATCCTTGACTACCTAGTAAGTCTAACATCAGCCAGAGATAAGACACTGTCTCGAACTTTATGTGGAGAAGCAAAACTCCCAGGACAGCCAACACAGTGATGAGGGTTAAAGTCTGAGGACTCACTACCTGAGCATGGTCTTTGAAGGTCTAGACAAATAGGTCAGTGAAAGTGGGAAAGAGATCAGAGAAATAAACCCACAGATGTGAGTCCACTGATCTTTAGCAAAGAAATGAGACCAATAGAGTGGAAAAATGTCAATGTTGGGTACCTTGAACATTCACATGCAAAACAAACAAGGAAGACATTGCCTAGCCCTCATAAAAGTTAATTCAGTGCAGCTCAGACACTTGAATGCAAATCAGTTACTAGAGAATCACTCAGGAAGAAATGGAGATCATGAGAGTTTTGGTGATGACCTTTTAGACACACACTAAAAACAGACACACGAAAGACATGATTAAAGCTACTCTTCCTTAAAATTAGTATTTTTCTGCTATAACAAAGGTTCAAAGAAAAAATAAAACATAAACTGATCGCAAATGCCATTATCTGATGAAGGACTATCATCCAAAGTACATAAGGAATTTATAAAATTCAGCCACATAAAACTTGCCAACATGAATGTGGCAGTTAAACATTGTCATCATGGTAAGATTGAGAATCAACTAAGACATCTCTGGAAGGCGGTTCCAAGAAGTATTAACTGGGTGGACCACAGCTTCCTGAAGTGGGCCAGATATAGAAGGATCGAGGAAAGAGCCCTGCTGCACGCTTCCCTCATTTAGCACCCTGCTGGTAAGTGTGCTCTCTCAGGGGAACCACTGACACCACTCCTTCTTGTCAATGCCCTCCTTTGACAAACATTTCAGTGGCTGCACTGTGAGCATGGAATAACCTGCCACACTTACCCAACTCTGATCACTACACATGCAAAATACACAGAGTCAGGAACCCTCAGGATTCCTGTCAGCTCAGCTGGCCTGGTCCTGGAGACTCTGAGCCACTGGCCCATCCCAGCAGCAATCAATAGAACCAGATGGTTAGCAATCAATGGAGGGTACCCACAGCCAGCCCCCTTATCACCCCTCAGTTCACCTCTGAGGTCCATGGCACAGCCCAGGATGATTCCTCTTCTGCACAGCAAGTTGGTCAGCACAGCCAAGATCTCAGGCACACAACAAACTCACCCTCAGGAGAGACAATACCCAGCTCTGAACACCTGTGGGCGGGGAAGAACTCTGGCACACTTCAGATTTACCCAGATGTGTCTACAGGAACCAGGAATCCTTAGAAGGTATCCATAAGGACACGGGCAGTATCTAATCCACACCTCATTATCACAGGGACTATAGGTGCTTCTCTGTGCTGTTATGCTCTAGCCTGTTTTTGCTCTGGTCCCCAAATCAGTTGCCAATGTCAATTTCAGCTTAGGTTCCTTCATAAGCTAGCAACCCTATCACAAGTTGTCCTCACCTGTTTTAGGGATTCTCTCTCATCTTTCTCCTTCCTCTTTCCCTCTTTCCTATTCTTTCTCCCTTCCACCTCTCTTCCCTTTTCCTCCTCTCTCCCATCTCTCCTTCCTCTCCCTCTCATCTCTATCCATTCTCTCATCTCTTCTATCACATTTCTCCATCTCTATCATTCCTTCATGGTGTCATGTTTGACAGGCTGACCTGAACACACTTTCTAGGACAGTCTTGACCCTTGTCTGCTTCCACTTCTCAAATGCAGTGATCTCAGGCATGCAGCAACACACCCAAGTATGTCCAGCACTGAACATGGAACCTGTGTCACCAGCCCAATTTCTTTTGACTCCAAAATGGCATCATTTCCCCACCCTAAGAAACTTGAATGCACATCCACTATACAACCCCCAGGTCAGTGATACTTTCCACACCTTGTAATTTTATATTTACACTATAATTTATATGAGTAGCAAATTATTTGTAAAGTAACAAGTTTTGGAGTCACACAAAAGGAGGAACTGTATTAAAAGGTCAAATCTTTAGCAAGGTTGAGAAGCACTCAGCTAGATGGAAAACTCCTAGTCCAAGTGCTATGCTCTGAATTGATTCAAACATTCAGTCTGATCATTAATAAAGTTCAACAAAGAAAAGGCTTTTATTCATATCCTAGTCCCAGCTCTACATATGGGTCTCTGGATTCTTGGATGTAGCTCAAAGCCTCCTAAGTACAGTGTTTACAAAGGCAAAGAACACAAAGTTACATTCTGTTCTTATGCAAGCAGAAGGTCATGTCCTGCAAAACAAGCTTTTGATTACAGGAGAAGAAACAGAGGTTGACTTTAAAATCTATTGCTCTGTATGAACAACAATTTTGTTAAACTATACAATACTAAGCAATAACAAGAATCAGCCCTCAACAGCTGTAACATTTGAAAGCTAATTTTGCCTTAGAGGTCTGTTAAGCAAAGAAATTTTACATTTTTAAACATAACATTAGCCGTTACATTCCCTCCTTGAGTTGCGCCCTGCATTTAATCTTTGACAGTGTGCTGGATACCTGTTCATATTGGGACTTGATGATCACCAGGCTTCTCCTTTTCTGAATGGAAGAGTTTTTAAGGAGCACATCCAAGTTATAGCTAATGATTGCCAAAATGTTTGCAAAGAACAACTTTCCCCTAAAGACATTAAGTAACCTTGTAAGCCGGAGCTGGAGTGGTCCCACAAATTCAGAAACAAAACCTGCTGTCAGAGAACTGGTCTGCCAAGAGCACTCTTCCTCCTAAGCCCACAGGCCACAGGTGGGACCCCACTTTCTCTCCATTGACTATCCAAAGAGAGACCCTCTGGGAGTGCACAGAGCTTAGGAGCCATAGGGCACCCTGGGACAGGACCCTTTCAAAATCCATCTCTGCCCAGAGCTGGGGCTGTTCCACAGATCTCTGGCCCAAAAGCTGCCCATAGAGAACTTGTGTGCCAGGATAACTCTCACTGCAAAGGTCACAGGCTCACAGGCTCACAGGCCCAAAGAAAGGAAAAGTCAGCTCCAGTCAGAGCCAGCAAGAACAAATAATGTCAGAGATAACCAGATGGTGAGAAGCAAGCACCAAGAACCTAAGCAACAAAAACCAAAACTACTTGGCATCATCAGAACCCAGTTCTCCCACCAACATATCCTGGATATCCCAACACACTGGAAAAGCAAGATTTGGATTTAAAATCACATCTCATGATGATGATAGAGGACTTTAAGAAGGACATAAATAACTACCTTAAAGAAACACAAAACAACACAGATAAAAAAGTAGAAGCCCTTAAAGAGAAAACACAAAAATCCCTTAAAGAATTACAGGAAAACACAACCAAACAAGTGAAGGAATTGAACAAAAGCATCTGGGATTTAAAAATGAAAATGGCAGCAATAAAGAAATCATAAAGGGAGACAACCCTGGAAATAGAAAACCTAGGAAAGAGATCAAGATTCATAGAAACTAGCATCACCAACAGAATACAAGAGATTGAAGAGAGAATATCAGGGGCAGAAGATATCATAGAAAACATTGTCGCAATAGTCAAAGAAAAATGCTAAAAGCAAAAAACTCCTAACCCAAAACATCCAGGAAATCCAGGACCCAGTGAGAAGACCAAATCTAAGAATAATAGGTGTAGAAGACAGCAAAGATTCCCAAATTAAAGGGCTAATAAATATATTCAATGAAATTATAGAAAAAAAATCCCTAGCCTAAAGAAAGAGATGCCCATTAACATACATATAGCCTACAGAACTCCAAACAAATTGGACCAGAAAAGAAATTCCTCCCATCACATGAGTCAATACACCAAATGCACAAAACAAAGAAGGAATATTAAAAGCAGGAGGGGAAAATGTCAAGTAACATACAAAGACAGACTTATCTCAACAGAGACTATGAAATCCAGAACATCCTGGTAAGATGTCATACAGACCCTAAGAGAACACAAATGACAGCCCAGGCTACTATATTCAGCAAAACTCTCAATTACCATAGATGGAGAAACCAAGGTATTCCATGACAAAACCAAATTTACACAAAATCTTTCCACAAAACCAGGCCTAAAAATGATAATAGATGGAAAACTCCAACATAAGGAGGGAAACTAAACCCTAGAAAAAACTAGAAAGTAATCTCGCAACAAACTCCAAAAAAGATAGCAACAAAACATAATTCCACCTCTAGCAACAAAAATAAGAGGAAAAAATTGCTATTCCTTAATGTCTCTTAACATCAGTGGACTCAATAACCCAAAAAAAAAAAAGACATAGGCTAACAGAGTGGATATGTAAAGAGGACCCAGCATTTTGCTGCATACAGGAAATGTACCTCAGTGACAAAGACAGACACTACATAAGATTAAAGCCTGGGAAAATTATTCCAAGAAAACGGTCCTAAGAAATAAGCTGGAGTAGACATTCTAATTATCAAATAAAATCAACATTCATCCAAAAGTTATCAAAAAGATAAAGAAGGACACTTCATACTCTTGACAATGCCTGTGCTTCCAGTGTGTGGATATCGGGCATAGGTCTGCAGGATTGAAAGAAAACACGTACACAGGTCACCTGTTTTCAGAGAGTGCCACCAAGGCTTTACTGAGATCTCTTTATATACCCAAGGCAAAAGCCATGGAAAAACAACAAGACAGGTGAAAATCAGGGGCATAAACAACTTCTTAACAACAACAAGCTGGAAGGCTTGGTGGGGAGGAAGGGTGCCATGGAAAGTCCCAGCCCCAAATCAGGGGCCAAGGACAGCTGCCAAGGGTGTAAACAACTTCTTGCTATAGCAGGCTAAAAGGCTCAGCGAGGGGGAAGGGAAACAGCCCAAGGTAGGCCCAACAATACTCATCAAAGGAAAAATCTACCAGAATGAACTCTCAATTCTGAATATCTATGCTCCAAATGCAAGGGAACCCACATTCATAAAAGAAACTTTATTCAAGTTCAAAGCATACATTGCACCACACACAATAATGGTAGAAGACTTCAACACACAACTCTCCTCAATGGACAGATCACAGAAACAACTAAACAGACACAGTGAAACTAACAAAAGTTATGAACCAAGTGGATTTAACAGATATGTATAGAATATTTCAACCTTCTTCTCAGCACCTCATAAAACCTTCTCAAAGACTGACCATATAATTGGTCACAAAACAGGCCTCAACAGATATAAGAAGATGGAAAACATCCCATGGATCCATTCAGATGCCCATGAAGTAAGGCTGGTCTTCAATAACAACAAAAGCAACAGAAAGCCTACATACACATGGAAGTTGAAAAACACTCTACCCAATAACAACTTGGTCAAGGAAGAAATAAAGAAATTAAAGACTTTTTAAAATTTAATGAAAATGAAGGGACAATATATCCGAACTTATGGGACACAATGAGGTAGTAATAAGAGGAAAAATCATAAACCTGAGTGCCTCCAAAAAGAATTGGAGAGAGCATACACTAGCAGCTTGACAGCACACCTGAAAGCTCTAGAACAAAAAGAACCAAATCCACACAAGAGGAGTAGATGGCAGGAAATACTCAAACTCAGAGCTGAAATCAACCAAGTAGAAACAAAAAGAACTCTACAAAGAATCAACAAAACCACGATTGGTTCTTTGAGAAAATCAATAAGATAGATAAACCCTTAGCCAGACTAACCTGAGGGCTCAGAGATGGTATCCAAATTAACAAAATCAGAAATGAAAAGGGAGACATAATTACAGGAACTGAGGAAATTAAAAGAATCACCACATCCTACTACAGAAGCCTATACTCAACAAGACTGGAAAATTTGTATGAAATGGGCAATTTTCTAGACAGATATCATATACCAAAGTTAAATCAGGATCACATAAATCATCTAAAAAGACCCATAACCCCTAAAGAAACAGAAACAGTCATCGAAAGTCTCCTAACCAAAAAAACTCTGGGCCAGATGGGTTTAGTGCAGAATTCTATCAAACCTTCAAATAAACCCTAATACCAATACCCTTTAGACTATTCTATTAGATAGAAGCAGATGGAACACTACCCAATTCATTCTTTGAAGATGCAATTATGCTTATACCTAAATGACACAAAGACCCTACAAAGAGAACTTCAGACCAATTTCTCTAACTAATATCGATGCAAAAATACTCAATAAAATTCTTTAAAAAATGGTCATTCACCCTGATAAAGTAGGCTTCATCCCAGGGATGCAAGAATGCTTCATATACAGAAATTGATCAATGTAATCCACTATATAAACAAAGTACATGGAAAAAAACACATGATCATTTCATTAGATGCTGAGTAAGCATTTGACATAATTCAACACCCCTTCATGTTAAAAGAAAGATCAGTGGAAGGCACATACCTAAACATAGTAAAATCAATACACAGCAAACCAGTAGCCAACATCAAACTAAATGGAGAGAAACTTGAAGCAATCCCACTGAAATCTGGCACTAGACAAGGCTGCCCACTCCCCCCCCACTTACTCAATACAGTATTTGAAGTGCTAGAAGAAGTAATTAGACAACAAAGAGGACAAAGGGATACAAATTGGAAAGGAAAAATATCACTATTTGCAGATGATATGATAGTTTACTTAAGTGACCCCAAAAATTCCACCAGAGAACAACTAAACCTGATAAATAGCTTCAGCAAAGTAACTGAAAATATAATTAACTCAAACAAATCAGTAGCCTTCTTTTACTCAAAGGATAAACAGGCTGAGAAAGAAATTAGGGAAATGACATCCTTCACAATAGCCACAAATAATATAAAACATCTTGGTGTGATTCTAACCAAGTAAGTGAAAGATCTGTATGACAAGAACTTCAAGTATCTGAAAAAAAGAAATTGAAGAAGATCTCAGAAGATGGAAAGATCTCCCATTCTCATGGATTGACAGGATTAATATAGTCCAAATTGCCCAATGCAATCTACAGATTCAATGCAATCCCCATCAAAATGCCCACTCAATTCTTCATAAAATTAGAAAGAGCAATTTGCAGATTCATTTAGAAAAGCAAAAACCCAGGATAGCAAAAACTATTCTCAACAATAAAAGAACTTCTGGGGGAAATCACCATTCCTGACCTTAAGTATTACAGAGCAATAGTGATAAAAACTGCATTGGTGTTGGCACAGAGACAGGCAGGTATATCAATAGAAGAGAACTGAAGACTCAGAAATGAACTCATACACCTATGGTCACTTGATCTTTCACAAAGAGTTAAAAGTATTGATGGGGAAAAAAGACAACATTTTCAACAAATGGTGCTGGTTCAACTGGAGGTCAGCATGTAGAAGAATGCATATCGACCCATTCTTATCACCTTATACAAAGCTCAAGTCCAAATGGATCAAGAACCTCCACATAAAACCAGATACACTGAAACTAATCTAAGAGAAATTGGGCAAGAACTTTGAACACAAGGGCACAGGGAAATTTCCTGTACAGAACGCCATTGGCTTATGCTCTAAGAACAAGAATCGACAAATGGGACCTCATCAAATTGCAAAGCTTCTGTACATCAAAGGACACTGTCAATAGGAAAGAAAAGGCAACCAACAGATTCGGAAAAGGTTTTTGCCAATCCGATAGAGGGCTAATATCCAATACAAAGAACTCAAGAAGTTAGACTCCAGAGAATCAAATAATCCTATTTAAAAATGGGATACACGCTTTCCCTGATCTCCGCTCTGTCACCATCCACTGCTATCTTACCACCCACCATGGCCCTCCTGCACTCTGGTCGCGTACTCTCCAGGATGTCTGCTGCCTTTCACCCAGGCCTTGCAGCTGCAGCCTCTGCCAGAGCCAGCTCCTGGTGGACCCATGTAGAAATGGGACCTCCAGATCTCATCCTGGGAGTGACCAAAGCCTTCAAGAGAGATACCAACAGCAAGAAGATGAACCTGGGAGTTGGTGCCTACCAGGATGATAACGGGAAGCCTTACGTGCTCCCCAGTGTTCGGAAGGCAGAGGCTCAGGTTGCTGGAAAAAATTTGGACAAAGAACACCTACCCATCTGAGGACTGGCTGAATTTTGTAAGGCTTCTGCAGAACTGGCCCTGGGCAAGAAAAATGAAGTGTTGAAAAGCGGCCAGTTTGTTACTGTGCAGACCATTTCCGGGACTGGAGCCTTAAGGGTTGGAGCCAGTTTTCTGCAAAGATTTTTTAAGTTCAGCCAAGATGTTTTTCTACCCAAACCATCCTGGGGAAACCACACACCCATCTTCAGGGATGCCGGCATGCAGCTACAAGGTTATCGATACTATGACCCCAATACTTGCGGCCTTTGACTTCTCCGGAACCTTAGAAGACATATCAAAAATCCCAGAGCAGAATGTTCTCATTCTGCACACCTGTGCTCACAACCCCATGGGTGTGGACTTGCGTCCAAAGCAGAAGTAGGAAATGGCATCTGTGGTGAAGAAAAATAATCTCTTTGCATTCTTTGACATTACCTACCAAGGCTTTGCCAGTGGTGATGGTGATAAGGATGCCTGGGCCGTGCAGCACTTCATCGAGCAGAGCATCAATGTCTGCCTCTGCCAATCATATGCCAAGAACATGGGCCTGTACGGTGAGCGTGTGGGAGCCTTCACCATGGTCTGCAAAGACGCGGAAGAAGCCAAAAGGGTGGAGTCACAGCTGAAGATCCTGACCCGCCCCTTGTACTCCAACCCTCGTCTCAATGAAGCCCAGATTGCTGCAACCATCCTGACTTCTCCAGACTTGCGAAAGCAATGGTTGCAAGAGGTGAAAGGCATGGCTGACCGCATCATCAGCATGAGGACCCAGTTGGTCTCCAACCTGAAGAAAGAGGGCTAATCCCACAACTGGCAGCACATCACCGACTGGATTGGCATGTTCACCGGCCTAAAGCCTGGGCAGGTGGAGCGGCTGACCAAGGAGTTCTCAGTCTACATGACAAAGGATGGCCGAATCTCCATGGCAGGGGTCACCTCTGACAATGTGGGCTACCTCGCCCTGCCATTCACCAGGTCACCAAGTAATCACCAGGTGCAAGGAAACAGAGACCACTTTCCCTTCAGCCTTTGCTCTTGCGAGAGTCACGTGCAGGGTGAGGGAGGGTGAATGGTGGTGATAGATCCTGTTTTCAACCACAGTGCATAACGCTTGGTGATTGAACGCGTTCCTCAGAAAAGAAGTAGGGCAGAGGCTCCCAAGGCTGGTATCTAGAACTTCGAACTTCATCAGCTCTAAACCAAACTCTCCCTCACCCTTTTGTCTCCAGCTTTTCTGAAAGTTTACACATGCAAGAAAATCACAGCACCAAAAACCTGTCAGTCATGGCATCAGAATAGGTCAGAAGCTTTACCTGAAGCCTCAGATGGTGTCAGGGGTTCCCCTGTGGACCCCGGTAGAGCCTCTCTATAAGAGAAAAATAGCTAGTTCTGTCATTAGCAGTTGTCAAGTTTGTCCTCGTGGTGTGGAGCAACTGTGTCAGCAGACCACATTATGGAAACTATGCTTTACAAAAACCAACAGGTCTGCTGTCACGTCAACAGGGACAGTAGAAGATGTAGTGTCATGTCCGCCTGCCTCTTCTTGTCATTGCTGTTCTGTAGCCTAGAGTTTCATCCCATTCTACTGCTCGGTTGACCATCAATCTCATCCTATCAGGAGTTATCTAAGAATAAAGAACATAGTTTTTCTGCTCATGCCATGGCCTTCTCTCTCAGCAAAGAGCCATGGAGAGTGGGACCCTGCCCTTGATTTCAGTGTCCTCTTCGGTGATTGATTGGTTCCTATGGGGGTGGGGTCTCTGCCCAGCTGGACATCTTCATTCATCCTGACTGCACAACCTCTCTTCACATGAGTCAGATATGCAGGGAAGGATCAGAAGGAGATATTCTGGGGTTTGTGTGCTACTATCCCAGCTCAGACTCAGCCCTTGGGAAAGATAACCACCATCTGCTCTAATCATGTAGACATTCCTGGTTTTCTCTGTTACAATAAAATTACTGGGGTTGGGGATTTAGCTCAGTAGTAGAGTGCTAGCCTAGCAAGCACAAGGCCCGGGGTTCGGTCCCCAGCTCCAAAAAAAAAAAAAAAGAAAGAAAAGAGAGAGAAAGAAAGAAAGAAAGAAAGAAAGAAAGAAAGAGAGAAAGAAAGAAGAGAAAATTGCTATAGACCAATAGCTAAGCAAAGAATTCTCAGCTGAGGAATATCAAATGGCTAAGAAGCACCTAAAGAAATGTTCAACATCCTTAGGCTTCAGGGAAATACAAATCAAAACAACCCCGAGATACCACCTCACACCAGTCAGAATGGCTTAAATCAAAATCTCAGGTGACAGTAGATGCTGGCGAGGATGTGGAGAAAGAGGAACACTCCTCCATTTTTGATGGGATTGCAAGCTGGGACAAACACTCTAGAAATCAGTCTGGAGGATCCTCAGAAAATTTGACATAGTACTTCCTGAGGGGCCAGCTATACCACTCTACTGCATACACCCAAAAGATGCTCCAACATATAATATGGACGCATATTCCACTATGTTCTTAGCAGCCTTAATTATAATAGCCAGAACCTGGAAAGAACCCAGATGCCCTTCAACAGAGTAATGGATACAGAAAACGTTTACACAGTGGAGTACTACTCAGCTATTAAAAACAATGACTACATGAAATTCTTAGGCAAATGGATAGAACTAGAAAATATCATCCTGAGTGAGGTAACCCAGTTACAAAAGAACACAAATGGTATGTTCTCACTGATAAATGGATACTAGCCCAAAAGCTTGGAATACCTAAGAAAAAATTCACAGATTATATAAAGTCCAAGAAGAAGGAAGACCAAAATGTGGATGCCTTGTTCCTTCTTAGAAGGGGGGACAATATAATCAGGGGAGGAAATACAGGGACAAAGAGTGAGGCAGGGACTGAAGAAAAGGTCATCCAGAGACTGCCCCACCTGGGGATCCATCCCATTTGCAGCCACCAAACCCAGTCACTATTGCTGATGCCAAGATGTTCTTGCTGACAGGAGCCAGATATGGGTGTCCCATGAGAGGTTCTGCCAGAGCCATACTAATACAGATGACGATGGTTGCAGCTAACCATTGGACTGAACAAGGGGACTCCAATAGAAGATTTAGAGAAAAGACTGAAAGGGTTTGCATCACTATAGGAATAACAGCAATATCAACCAACCTGACCCCACCAGGGCTCCCAGGGACTAATCCACCAACCCATGAGTAAACATGGAGGGACCCATGTCTCTAGCCACATATGTCCAGATTGTCCAGCATCAATGTGAGGAAAAGCCCTTAGTCCTGTAATGGCTTGCTTCTCCAATGTAAGTTAATGCCAGAGTGTTGAGGTTGGAGTGGGTAGGTTGGAGTGGGAGCATCCTCATAAAAGCAGAGGGAGGGAGTGCAGGAGAGGAGGGAAAGGGGATAATATTTGAAATGTAAATACATAAAATATCCAAGAAAAATAAAATTTAAAAAAGACATCCTTGGTGTGCTTAGGGCAGTTCCAGCACTCCCCCAAACTGTAATCCACCTCAGCTAACAAAGCCACCTGTTCTAGCTTGGCAATCAATTTTTTCTAATATAGACAGATCCTGGGTTATTTAGCATCTAAAATTTTTTAAGCTAATGTCAGAAGTTACTGTACCAGTGGTGTCTGGAGTGGTTCCTCTTGTTAGCAACACTAAGCTTATTATGAAGTGTGTGGGAAGGAGAATTGCCTGCCTTTCCTTGAAGACGAACAAAGGAAGGCCTGTGTTGGTACATGTGTGTCTTTTCTCCCTACTGCACCACTATAAGCAGGTACTGGGTGAACAGGGACACCAAGATACAGAATGTCATGGACTGATCCATCTGCCAAATAGGCAAACAAAAGTACAGCCCAGAAGCGCATGAAAGCCAACCTGTTTCATTTGGAAAGTGAAGGAAGAAAGGTCTGTAGTGGTGGCTGAGAGCTGTGAGACATTTACAGCAAATTGGCATTTGCTCTTAGAGGGAGATTATTTATAGATATATATCCCGTGAAAGAGCAGGAGGAAATGTAGTCCCACAAAACAACATCATAAGTCTCCAAGCCACTTCGGTCTTCTCTTTAGAGGATATCACAGACTTTAGTGATGGT
Organism: Rattus rattus; assembly: GCF_011064425.1. Taxonomy (NCBI): domain Eukaryota; kingdom Metazoa; phylum Chordata; class Mammalia; order Rodentia; family Muridae; genus Rattus; species Rattus rattus. The sequence goes on from NC_046158.1 coordinate 10,257,214, forward strand.
CCATTGTTCTGTAGCCAGGTCATGATCCACAGTGATGTACCTGACTTGGGAATGATATTTCCAGGGGCTGATACCAACTCCAATAACAGCACTTGGAGTGGATGCTGGCTGGGAAGGAAGTGCCCTGGAAGCCAGACCTTCCAATGCCCACGCAACCTAAGATTCAGGTTGCACAGTCAGAATTCTAGTTCAGTGGCCAGGAGGCCTTGGGTGATGCCATGAACCTCTGACCCTCCTAGCCTCAGTCTTGGGACAACCCCATCCGCTGCCTATTAATACCATCCCATTCTGAGCAGTTGCTGCCAATGTATCCTCAGCTCCTGGAGTAACTCTTCACACTCACAGCCAACTACTTTCTACAATTCTCAGGATGCACCTGCACAACTCTGAGGTGCCCACAGTTGGAGACCTCAGCTTTGTCCTATGGTCAAGCAGATCAGTGACGTAAGATCCTGAGGAGAGGAGAGATGGCTGACCAAGGAACCTAGTGAAGTAGGTGCCCCATTCCAGTTGGTGCTTCCAGGCCTGTTGGAGACATCTTCATACCTCTGCTTCCAGGTGGTGTTTTTCTGATCCACCTTTAACAGATGAGAACAGAATCACCTGGAGGCAACAGAGTTGATCAGGATGCAATTTGGTGCCCCCCATATCTTGATTAATGGTTGAATTCATGTTTCTTACTTCCCTGTCATAAAATCACTATCAGGCAACTGCCTTCATCCTCCCATAAATTTGGACATGAAGTCATATAGAATTACACTGTGTACAAAAGAACCTGGATCCTTAGGGTCACAGCATATCTCACCACCAACTGTCACTTCTTTCCCACCCACTGCTCAGGCTTCTACTAACTGGTTGAGAGTGTGCTGTCCTGCTCTCCAGAGAATGAGATAGCATCCAAGCAAATCTCATGGTTCCACTCTCCCTCCTCCCATCACTTGGCCCATTAGGAGAGAGAGAGAGAGAGAGAGAGAGAGAGAGAGAGAGAGAGAGAGAGAGAGAGATCACATTTTACATACAGGAAGACTCAAAGCTGTGAAGATACCTACCTGTCCCAGCCTTCATTATAGAATCGATAGAACACCATCAAAACCTTAACGATTTATTTTGTAAATATATAAAAGGCTATTTTGGAGCTAGAAATTTGTCTTGGTTGGGGGAATAGCTTTCCTAGCATACACAATGTCAGAGTTTGATCCCAGCACTTTGCAGTTGGAGACGTGTCATCCTTACCTACCTAGTGAGTCCAAGCTGAGATAAGAGACTCTATCTCAATAAAAAAACTATTTTAAACTCTTATGGGGGTCTAAAAGCCCCCAGGACAGCCAACACAGTGATGAGGGATAAAGCCTGAGGAATCACATTACTCGGGGGAGCATGGTATTTGAAATTCTATACAAATAGGTCAGTGGAATACAATAGAGAGCCCAGAATTAGAACCACAGACATGATCAGTCTAGTGATCTTTAGCAAAGGAGTGAGGCTCATACAGTGGAGAAACGACAGTGATAGATCTATGTAATAACCACGTGCAAAACAAAGAAGCAAAACACTGCCAGCCAAAAGATACAAAGAACTCAAGGAGTTAGACTCCAGAGACCCAAATAATCCTATTAAAAGTGGAGTATATAGGTGAGCAAAGAATTCTCAACTGGCATAATCTCAAATGGCCACAAAGTACCTAAAGAAATGTTCAACATCCTTAGTCATCAAGAAATGCAAGTCAAAACAACCCTGAGATTCCACCTCACACCAGTTAGAATGGTTGAGACCAAAAGCTCAGGTGACAGTAGATGCTGGTGAGGATGTGGAGTAAAAAGGAACACTCCTCCATTGCTGGGGGAGATTGTGAGCTGGTACAATCACTTTGGAAAACAATCTTGTGGTTCCTCAGAAAATTGGAAATGGTTCTACATGAAGAACCAGCTATACCATTCCTGAGCATATACCCAAAGGATGTTCCAACATATAACAAGGACACATACTCCACTATTTTCATAGCATACTTATTTATAGTAGGTGGAAACTGGAAAGAACCCAGATGTCCCTCAATGGAAGAATGGATACAGAAAATGGGGTGCATTTATACAATGGAGTACTATTGTATAAAACAATGACTACATGAAATTCTTAGGCAAATGGATGGAATGAGAAAATATCATCCTGAGTGAGATAACCTAGACCCAAAAAGACAAACATGGTATGTACTCACGGATCAGTGGATAGTAGCCCAAAAACCCAGAACAGCCACAATAAAACTCACAGACCACATGAAGCATAAAAGAAGGAAAACCTTAGTGTGGATGCTTCAATTCTACTTAGAAGAGGGACCAAAATAATCATGGAAGGTAGTGGGAGGGAGGGACCTGGGAGGGAGAGAGGAGATGAAGGGAAAGGGGAGCAAAATCACGTATGGGAAAAGACAGGAGAGAAGCCAAGAGGGTCAGGAGAATGAATAGAAATATGTAGCAGTTGTGGGGGGAAAGGGAGATGGGAGAAACCACTGGAAAGTCCCAGACCCCAGGAAAGCAAGAGGCTCCCAGGACCCAATGGAAATGACATTAGGCAAAATACCCAACAGGGAAGATAGAACATGAAGAGACCACCTCCAGTAGATAGACATGGTCCCCAGCTGAGTAATGGGACCACCCATCCATCTCAAAATTTTTAACCCAGAATTGTTGCTGTCTAAAGGAAATTCAGGGACAAAAAATGGAGCAGAGACTGAAGGAAAGGCCATCCAGAGACCACCCCACCTTGGGGTCTATCACATCTGCAAACAGCTGCTACAGCCACCATGACTACTTATTAACAACTGCCTCGTTTAAGAACAAAACAAATTTTACTGTCTTCACTATGAGCATGACAAGAACTGCCTGAAACGTCCCTATACCACCCTTAAAATAATACTTGGACTTTCAGTGTCTTTTTTCTGACTTTCTTGGTTGCCTTAGAAAAACAGTTAAAAGATTGGTGGTTGTTCAGACAACAGAAAAAAGTGTTGTCCATTATCTGCAAACACTGAGACTTGCTAGACCAGTTTGCTTTAGATGTGGAAACCAGGACTCCTTCAGAAGGACTGCAGAGATGCCTAAGTGGCTCCCTGACATGCTAATGGTAATTTTAACATGACAAATTATGCACTTGTGGCTAATCAGTGGAGAACATGTTTGATAAAGATTGACAACTCCTTTGGTCTATACCTGTGGCACCAGAAATAACTGGTTACCAACAACTCAGGGGGCATATATAGTAGGCAATTGTATGTTTCCTCTCTCCTAGCAACAATCTCAGGGAGTGCAGCATCAGACCTGCCACCAGCTGATAATGTGGTCCTCGAAAGTACAATGGGTATACTTACATTCCCACAGGAATTTGGGGACTTATTTGCCCAGAAGAGTGAAATTATGTTTAAGGGAAGGTAGGACAAATTTAAAGGGAGTTGCTAGTATTCCTGGTACAGTTGATGAAGATTATACTGGGGAGTTAGGGTACTAATTATCTTTGAGAGGAATGCTGTCTATTGATTATGGACAGTCCATTCCTCAACTGCTGTTACTACCTTCTGTTGCTGTGAACCAAAGAAGAATAGATTGAGGATTTCATGGGGCTGGAGGTACAGGGAAGTGTCATGTCATGTGCTCACAGCACATTACAAGAACCAACCCTCTTTAACTCTTGACTCAAGTGATGAAACCTTGTCTGATCTTACCAATACTAGTGAGTATATTATTATTGCTTCTACTTTTTACTACAAAAATTACCTACTCAGTCACTGTCCTCCATTTTGATTGATTTGCTCCTCAACGGGGTGAAAACAAAGGTTTCTAAGATGGTAAAATAGAGAAGTCAGAAAGGACATACAGAGTCTATACAGTTGTTTGTGGCAGATGTTCCTGTGAATATATGGGTAATGAGATTTGTTGTCTCAAGTGTAAATTACTGTCTTTTCTAATACCATTAAGGTACCTAAGCCCCTAAGGTTTGGGGAAATGAAGATGGTTTACTATCACATCATGAGATTTTTTTGGGTTAAAATTGTCATTTTGGTTTAGGATTTCCAAATTTATAGGAATGTTCTCTGGTAATGCGACAACATAGTAGGTAATGCTTTTCCTACTACAGAGCTAACTCATTCCCCAATTTGCATTGATCAGTGACCAACAAAAGATGAAACTGGAGCATCTTAAAGTATTGCTAAAACAACAATTGAATGTGAGTCATAGAGAACTCTCCAGCAGTCCTTGAAATACTCCTATATTTAACATAACAAGAGGATAAGAAAAATGAGAGTTGCCACAAGACTTGCATACAGCACATAAGTTCTTTTCAATCAGATCTTGTTCAAAAACAGCCACTCCAATTGCAGACTGGTACAACCATTCTGGAAATCAGTCTGGAGGTTCCTCAGAAAATTGGACATTGAACTACCTGAGGACCCAGCTATAACTCTCTTGGGCATATACCCAAAAGATGCCCCAACATATAAAAAAAGACACGTGTTCCACTATGTTCATAGCAGCCTTATTTATAATAGCCAGAAGCTGGAAAGAACCCAGATGCCCTTCAACAGAGGAATGGATACAGAAAATGTGGTACATCTGCACAATGGAATATTACTCAGTTATCAAAAACAATGACTTTATGAAATTCATAGGCAAATGGATAGAACTGGAAAATATCATTCTGAGTGAGGTAACCCAATCACAGAAAAACACACATGGTATGCACTCATTGATAAGTGGCTATTAGCCCAAATGCTTGAATTACCCTAGATGCACAGAACACATGAAACTCAAGATGAATAATCAAAATGCGAATGCATCACTCCTTCTTTAAAAGGGGAACAAGAATACCCTTGGCATGGAATAGGGAGGCAAAAATTAAAACAGAGGCAGAAGGAACACCCATTCAGAGCCTGCCCCACATGTGGCCCATACATATACAGCCACCCAATTAGACAAGATGGATGAAGCAAAGAAGTGCAGGCCAACAGGAACCGGATGTAGATCTCTCCTGAGAGACACAGCCAGAATACAGCAAATACATAGGCAAATGCCAGCAGCAAACCACTGAACTGAGAACGGGACCCCCATTGAAGGAATCAGAGAAAGGACTGGAAGAGCTTGAAGGGGCTCGAGACCCCTATATATGAACAACAATGCCAACCAACCAGAGCTTCCAGGGACTAAGCCACTACCCAAAGACTATACATGGACTGACCTGGGCTCCAACCTCATAGGTAGCAATGAATATCCTAGTAAGAGCACCAGTGGAAGGGGAAGCCCTTGGTCCTGCCAAGTCTGAACCCCCAGTGAACGTGATTGTTGGGGGAAGGGCGGTAATGGAGGGAGGATGGGGAGGGGAACACCCATATAGAAGGGGAGGGGGAGGGGCTAGGGGTATGTTAGCCTGGAAACCGGGAAAGGGAATAACAACCGAAATGTAAATAAGAAATACTCAAGTTAATAAAGAAAAAAAAGAAAAAGAAAAAAAAAGTCACTCCTACAGATTACCCTCTTATACTGAGAGATTTAAAGAACCGCATATATATTTCTTTAGCCTTTTAGGATTAAAAAAATGTTTACCATGTTTCCACCTATCTCTAATAATTAGGACCCTCTACAAGGAGATCAGTGGAAATTTCTTTCCTCGGGGAATGATTAATTTGACTTCTCTGTGTTTTCTTGATGCTCAGTTTATGACATGTACAATTGATACTACAATTGATAACACTTTTCAAAATATTGAACTAACAAAAGCTGACTGTAACTTAATTGTATTCCTTCATGTTTTGGACACACATGTACTTCCTACAGACATTCAGCATTAAGTGAGCCTTGCCTTAGCCTCAAAAGATGTAAAAATTTGCCATCTCAATTCTGAAGGTCTATTACTCCATATATTAACTTACTTTCCTATCACATAAGAAAAGGATGTGAATGATCAATTCAAATACAGAAAGTGATAATTTATGGTCCTTTTCAATGCCTCAAACATTACTTCTTTATATGCTTTTGGGTTCCTATAACAAAAACAGATGTTACACCATTATTGTTGGATTCAGTAATGTCCACACCACACCTCTTTTTTTGTCCCTGTGGCTCCTTCCACTTCCCCTCTGCCTGGTGCCACATGCTTTACTTGCCTGGACTACATTATAGCTTAAAAATGCTGAGTCACTCTGTCTCGCTACATTTGATGTTCTAGTAGTTTCTAACATAATCAAAGCAAATAGTGAGCTTATATATACTTCACAACTTTCCAAACTTCTGTCCTCTTAGAGTTTACCCACCAACCATGACTGACCCAGTGGAGAATAAACTGGCTCCCACGGGCATCCAGCCCTCCACACTCCTCTGATTTTGCTTCCCTGATCATTCTTTTCCATTATTTTTGCTCCCCTGACTCCCGAGCAACACCAGTGCACTCCTGGACTAACTCACCTGCACCCTGAGCTTATCCAAATATACAACCCTAAAGCTGAACTATCCTAGGCCCTACCATGAAAATATGACAGACTGGCAGCACTACATAAGAGAATGGTACATTTCAGGTCTCAGAGACCCTCCCTAGAGCTTCCTCCATACCCCAAACTCAATGTGGCAAATAAACTATAGTGAGGTCCCACTTAATATAAATATGTCTAAAGACACCAAGATTTGCACTGAAAATTGTTCAGACTGGCCAGTGAGATAGCTCAATAAAAAGAGCCATCCTGCATATGCTTGACTTGAGTCTGAGTTCCAGAACCTATGAGTTAGGAGAGATGCATCTCCGTAGAGTTGCCCTCTGAACCTTTCATACACACCCATGTGTACACATCATACAAAGAAATAAAAAAAAATCTATTTTCTTTGTTTTGGAGAAATGAAAAATGGTTACTATAATAATTTTGTCTTATGCATTTTACCACAGGAAGAAAAGATGGGGAGTAATAAATGAGTTATTTCAATATAAGGTGATGAACCATCAAGAGTCAATACTTCATCCATAACCTCCCCCATCTTGTAAAATTCTGGTGTGCAGTTCTGTTGATTCTTTCACACTCTTGCTCTTTGTTCTGATTAGGAATTAGACAACGTCATTGGATTCTAAGGTCCAGGCCCACAAGTGAGGTGAGACATGGTCACCACTGGAGCTAGAGTAAAAACTAAGTGGACTTTGTACTCCCATGTACTTGCTCCAGGTAGCACACACTTCTAGAAAAAAATTTCTCTTGCAGAATTAATTTTGCTTTGTGCAACACTAAGACTATTCTTTTCTAACAAAAATATTGTGGTTTGACAAGCTGAGGGCTGGAGATCCTACCCCACCCTCCCTCCCATCACCTGTTCTCTCCCACCCTGAATATTGCTGGCCACTCAGAAACATAAAGACTCCTCCCCTTGGCCTCCTTCTTCCCTTTCTCAGCAAGGCTGGCCTGGACTCCTATGAGCTCCTTGAAGGACAGGTTCATGAACACTGACTACCAACTCTGTTCTGAGATGCCAAGGCAGGTAGAGAAAAAGATACCAGTAAAGGAACAGAAGACCAGTTGAATTCAATGTCCTCCCATGATAGCATTGCCTAGTCAGATTAGAACTTTCCACTCTGACCCTAACTTTTGCCCCACATACCAATCCCTCAGTAGTACACATGAACAAGCACACAGATCCACGGACCCTAGAAACCCAGAACTCAGCTGGCCCAGCCCTGCTGCCCATGATCCTCTGGCCCCAGCAACAATGATGCTCCAACCAGATGGTGAGGAATCAGTGGAGCTACCTACAGCAGACCCCTCTTCACTTCTCAGTTCACCTATGAAATCCATAGCAAGGCCAGAATGGTTTCCTTTACGTGAAGCAGGTCAATAGGCACAACCAAGAACACAGCACACAGCAGAACCCCCTATCAGGAGAGACAATACCCAGTCCTAAACATTGCATGCACTGAGAAGAATTCTGGCAGACACCTGGTTTGTCCAGGTATATTTATAGGAACTGGGTATCCTCAGACAGGTATTCACATTGGCATAGGAAATATCTCACCCACACACCATATTCCAAGGATTGTGGAGGCCTCCCTGTGCTGTCATGCTCTAACCTGTCTTTGCTGTGGTCCCCAAATTTGAAGCCACTGTCTTCTTCAGTTTAGGTTCCTTTGTAAGGAGCACCCCTCCTCCAAGCTCTCCCCACCTGCCTGTTTTGTTTTAGAGTATTCTCTCTCATCTTTCTCTCTCCTCTCTCTCCCTTTGTTTTCTCATCTCTGTCTATACCTTTCTCCTGTCCCTCTCTTTTCTCTCCATCCACTTTCTCATCTCTACTTCTCCCTCTTATCTTCTCTTGTTTTCTTCCTCCTCTAACCTTAATCTTTTCTCTCAAATATCTAACCCCATTTTTCATCTCTCTATGTCACCACATGTGTCCTAAGATGACATGAACACACTAACTAGGACAGTCTTGACCTTCTTCTACTTCCACTTCCCAAACGCAGTGATCATAGGAATGCAGCAACACCCAAGTTTATGCATCACTGGAGATGAAACATATCTCCCCTTCTCCTGACTACAGCATGACATCATTTCTTCACACTGACCACCTTGAAAGCACATCCAGGGGTTGGGGATTTAGCTCAGTGGTAGAGCACTTGCCTAGCAAGCTCAAGGCCCTGGGTTCGGTCCTCAGCTCCGGAAAAAAAAAGAAAGCACATCCATTATACAACCCACCTGACAATGATACTTGCTAAACCTTGCAATACACCATACATGGAAAACTTCTTGTCCAGGAACTTCTGACACACTAGGCACCTAAAGGAGTTGGTAAAGAAAGGCATCAATGGAGAAAGAGGAACACTCCTCCATTGTTGGTGGGATTGCAGACTGGTACAACCATTCTGGAAATCAGTCTGGAGGTTCCTCAGAAAATTGGACATTGAACTGCCTGAGGATCCAGCTATACCTCTCTTGGGCATATACCCAAAAGATGCCCCAGCATATAAAAAAGACATGTGCTCCACTAGGTTCACAGCAGCCTTATTTATAATAGCCAGAAGCTGGAAAGAACCCAGATGCCCTTCAACAGAGGAATGGATATAGAAAATGTGGTACATCTACACAATGGAATATTACTCAGCTATCAAAAACAATGACTTTATGAAATGCATAGGCAAATGGATAGAACTGGACAATATCATCCTGAGTGAGGTAACCCAATCACAGAAAAATGCACATGGTATGCACTCATTGATAAGTGGCTATTAGCCCAAATGCTCGAATTACACTAAATGCCTAGAACAAAATGAAACTCAAGACGGATGATCAAAATGTGAATGCTTCACTCCTTCTTTAAAAGGGGAACAAGAATACCCTTGGCAGGGAATAGAGAGGCAAAGATTAAAACAGAGACAGAAGGAACACCCATTCAGAACCTGCCCCACATGTGGCCCATACATATACAGTCATCCAATTAGACAAGATGGATGAAGCAAAGAAGTGCAGGCTGACAGGAGCCGGATGTAGATCTCTCCTGAGAGACACAGCCAGAATACAGCAAATACAGAGGCAAATGCCAGCAGCAAACCACTGAACTGAGAACGGGACCCCCGTTGAAGGAATCAGAGAAAGAACTGGAAGAGCTTGAAGGAGCTCGAGACCCCTTATGAACAACAATGCCAAGCAACCAGAGCTTCCAAGGACTAAGCCACTACCTAAAGACTATACATGGACTGACCCTGGACTCTGACCTCATAGGTAGCAATGAATATTCTAGTAAGATCACCAGAGGAAGGGGAAGCCCTGGGTCCTGCTAAGACTGAACCCCCAGTGAATGTGATTGTTGGGGGGAGGGTGGCAATGGGGGGAGGATGGGGAGGGGAACACCCATAAAGAAGGGGAGTGGGAGGAGTTAGGGGGATGTTGGACCGGAAACCTGGAAAGGGAATAACACTCGAAATGTAAATAAGAAATACTCAAGTTAATAAAAAAAAAAAAAAGCAGAATTTGGTGCTCATTTCAGAAGCACATAAACCAAAAAAAAAAAAAAAAAAAAAAAAAAAACAGGCATCAAAAGAGGCTGCTATGACTAAGGTCTTGCTGATGATGAACATAACCTCTAGTCTCAGCTGGTAAAAGCACTTTCATCTCTGGTCCCCAATCACAATAGGGCACTGTGCATTTCAGAGTGAGGCTGAATTCTTAGTGTCCCCCAAGATGTACTTCGGGTGTAAGTTTCTCCCTGACAGAACAGAATATACAAGAGAGGGAAAGGGGAGTCAGAAGACCTGCCCAGTGGGGCCTTAATTGAGAATACACAAAAAGGCACTCTCTTTCCTCCAGTCTCCACTCTCAATCAACCCATCCCAATGGGAGGGAAAGTGCTGTTATCTGTGGACTTTTTTCATGGGTGGGTGGGATACTCAATGAGGAAAAAGAAAGATCTTTGTGCTACTCGCTACCATCTACTCCATATCTCCAGCCAATGTCTGCTGCATAAAATGAAATCTACAGAGCAGTGAGGATGCTTAATGATCTCTGGCCAGGATCATTCACAAGCCAAATGAGAAATCCTCTGGGTCACCCATTTCCACAGTCCACTTAAAATCTAACCCAGAAATATCTTCAACAAAATCATAGAAGAAAACTTTCCTAACCAAAATAAAGAGATGCCCATAAACATACAAGAAGGCTACAGAACTCCAAATAGATTGGACTAGAAAAGAAACTCCTCCTGTCACATAATAGTAAAAACACCAAATGCACAAGTCAAAGAAAAAATATTAAAAGCAGCAAGGGGAAAAGGTCAAGTAACATATAAAGACAGACCTATCAGAATTACACCAGATTTCTCACCACAGACTATAAAAGCCAGAAGATCCTGGACAGATGTCATACAGACCCTAAGAGAACACAAATGCCAGCCCAGGTTACTGTATCTAGCAAAACTCTCAATTAACATAGATGGAGAAACCAAGATATTCCATGACAAAACCAAATTTACACAATATCTTTCTACAAATCCAACCCTACAAAGGATAATAAATGGGAAAGCCCAACATAAGGAGGCAAACTATACCATAGAAGCAAGAAACTAATCATCTTGGCAACAAAACAAAGAGAAGAAAAGCACACAAACATAATCTCAACTCCAAATACGAAGATAACAGGAAGCAACAATCACTATTCCTTAATATCTCTAAACATCAATGAACTTAATCCCCCCAATAAAAAGACATAGATTAACAAACTGGATACACAATGAAGACCCTGCATTCTGCTGCCTACAGGAAACACACCTCAGAGACAAAGACAGACACTACCTCAGAGTGAAAGGCTGGAAAACAACTTTCCAAGCAAATGGTCTGAAGAAGCAAGCTGGAGTACCCATTCTAATATCGTATAAAGTCAATTTTCAACTAAACGTCATCAAAAAAGATAAGGAAGGACACTTCATATTCATCAAAGGAAAAAATCCACCAAGATGAATTCTCAATCCTAAATATCCATGCTCCAAATACAAGGGCACCTACATACATAAAAGGAACCTTACTAAGGCTCAAAGCACACATTGCACCTCACACAATAATAGTAGGAGATTTCAACACCCCACTCTCATCAATGGACAGATCATGGAAACAGAAATTAAACAGAGACATAGACAGACTAAGAAAAGTCATGAACCAAAGGGACTTAACAGATATTTCTAGAACATTCTATCATAAGACAAAAGGATATACCTTCTTCTCGCCGCCTCATGGTACTTTCTCCAAAACTGACCATATAATTGGTCATAAAACAGGCCTCAATGGATACAGAAAGACAGAAATAATCCCATGCATCCTATCAGACCACCACGGTCTAAAGCTGGTCTTCAATAACAATAAGGGAATAACGCCCACATATACATGGAAGTTGAACAATGCTCTACTCAACGATAACCTGGTCAAGGAAGAAATAAAGAAAGAAATTAAAGACTTCTTAGAATTTAATGAAAATGAAGGTACAACATACCCAAACTTATGGGACACAATGAAAGCTGTGCTAAGAGGAAAACTCATAGCGCTGAGTGCCTTCAGAAAGAAACAGGAAAGAGCATATACCAGCCGCTTGACAGTACACCTAAAAGCTCTAGAACAAAAAGAAGCAAATACACCCAGGAGGAGTAGAAGGCAGGAAATAATCAAACTCAGAGCTGAAATCAACCAAGTAGAAACAAAAAGGACCATACAAAGAATCAACAGAACCAAAAGTTAGTTCTTGAGAAAATCAACAAGATAGATAAACCCTTAGCCAGACTAACGAGAGGACACAGAGAGTGTGTCCAAATTAACAAAATCAGAAATGAAAAGGGAGACATAACTACAGAATCAGAGGAAATTCAAAAAATCATCAGATCCTACTACAAAAGCCTATATTCAACAAAACTTGAAAATCTGCAGGAAATGTACAATTTCCTAGACAGATACCAGGTACCGAAGTTAAATCAGGAACAGATAAACCATTTAAACAACCCCATAACTCCTAACAAAATAGAAGCAGTCATTAAAGGTCTCCCAACCAAAAAGGGCCCAGGTCCAGACGGGTTCAGTGCAGAATTCTATCAGAACTTCATAGAAGACCTCATACCAATACTACCTGAGGACCCAGCTACACCTCTCTTGGGCATATACCCAAAGGATGCATCAAAATATAACAAAGACACATACTCCACTATGTTCATAGCAGCCTTATTTATAACATCCAGAAGGTGGAAAGAACCCAGATGCCCTTCAACAGAGGAATGTATACAGAAAATGTGGTACATCTACACAATGGAATATTACTCAGCTATCAAAAACAATGACTTATGAAATTCATAGGCAAATGGATGGAACTGGAAAATATCATCCTGAGTGAGGTAACCCAATCACAGAAAAACACACATGGTATGCACTCATTGATAAGTGGCTATTAGCCCAAATGCTTGAATTGCCCTAGATGCACAGAACACATGAAACTCAAGAAGGATGACCAAAATGTGAATGCTTCACTCCTTCTTTAAAAGGGGAACAAGAATACCCTTGGGAGGGAATAGGGGGGCAAAGTTTAGAACAGAAGCTGAAGGAACACCCATTCAGAGCCTGCCCCACATGTGGCCCATACATATACAGCCACCAAACTAGATAAGATGGATGAAGCAAAGAAATGCAGGCTGACAGGAACCAGATATAGATCTCTCCTGAGAGACACAACCAGAATATGGCAAATAGATAGGCAAATGCCAGCAGCAAACCACTGAACTGAGAACGGGACCCCCGTTGAAGGAATCAGAGAAAGGACTGAAAGAGCTTGAAGGGGCTTGAGACCCCATATGAACAAAAATGCCAACCAACCAGAGTTTTCAGGGACTAAGCCACTACCCAAAGTCTATACATGTGCTGACCCTGAGCTCCAACCGCATAGGTAGCAATGCATAGCCTAGTAAGGGCACCAGTGGAAGGGGAAGTCCTTGGTCCTGCCAAGACTGAACCCCCAGTGAATGGGATTGTTGGGGGAGGGCAGAAATGGGGCTAAGATGGGGAGGGGAACACCCATAGAGAAGTAGGGGAGAGATTGGGGGATGTTTGCCTGGAAACCAGGAAAGGGAATAATAATTGAAATGTAAATAAGAAATACCCAATTTAATAAAGATGGAGGAAAAAAATTTAAATCTAACCCAGAATAATCAGTGAGCTAAACTGTGACATTAAACTGAGATATTTTTCTGGTTTTGTTGGGTCTCTTTAGATGCCAGGGTTCATGGAACCTGAGAAAACAGTGGGTACTTTCTACCCCTTGCCATATTCTATACATGGAAAACCTCTCATCCTAGGAAGTTCTGAGACACTGGAGAAGGTTTTTTTTTCTTCCATTTTTATTAAATTTGGTATTTCTTATTTACATATCAAATGTTATTCCCTTTCCCAGTTTCCAGGCCAACATCTGCCTAAACCTTCCCACTCCCCTTCTATATGAGTGTTCGCTTCACCATCCACCCCCATTATCACCCTCCCCCCAACAAGCCTGTACACTGGGGGTCGAGCCTTGGCAGAACCAAGGGCTTCCCCTCCCATTGGTGCCCCTAAAAGGTCCACATTGCTACCTATGAATTTGGAACCAAGGGTCAGTCCATATATAGTCTTTGGGTAGTGGCTTAGTCCCTGGAAGCTCTGGTTGGTTGGCATTGTTGTTCTTATGGGGTCTCAAGCCCCTTCAAGCTCTTTCAGTCCTTTCTCTGATTCCTTCAATGGGGGTCTCATTCTTAGTTCAGTGGTTTGCTGCTGGCATTCACCTATGTATTTGCCATATTCTGGTTGTGTCTCTCAGAAGAAAACTACATTCAGTTCCTCTCAGCCTGAATTTCTTAGCTTCATCCATCTTATCTAGTTTGGTGACTGTATTTGTATGGGCCACATGTAGGGCAGGCTCTGAATAGACATTCCTTTCAGTCTCTGTTCTAAGTTTTCTTCTATGATTTTGTTGAAGATATTTATTGACCCTTTAAGTTGGGAGTCTTCACTCTCTTATATACCTATTATCCTTAGGTTTGATCTTTTCATTGTGTCCTGGATTTCCTGTATGTTTTGGGCTAGGAGCTTTTTCCATTTACATTATCTTTGACAGTTGTGTCAATGTTTTCTATTGTATCTTCTGCTCCTGAGATTCTCTCTTCTATCTCTTGTATTCTCTTGGTGCTGCTCACATCTATGACTCCTGATCTCTTCCCTAGGTTTTCTTTCTCCAGGGTTGTCTCCTTTTGTGCTTTCTTTATTGTTTCTATTTCCATTTTTAATTCCTGGATGGTTTTGTTCATTTCCTTCTCCTGTTTTGTAGTTTCTTCTAGTAGTTCTTTAAGGGATTTTTGTGTTTCTTCTTTAAAGGCTTCTAGTTGTTTACTTGTGTTGTCCTGTATTTCCTTAAGGGAGTTATTTATGACCTTCTTAAAGTCCTCCATCATAATGATAAAATGTGATTTTAAATCTAGATCTTGCTTTTCTGGTGTGTTTGGATATCAAGTGTTTGCTTTGGTGGGAGAATTAGGCTCTGGTGATGCTAAGTAGTCTTGATTTCTGTTGCTTGGGTTACTGTGCTTGCCTCTCACCATCAGGCTGTCTCTGGTGTTAGTTTGTCTTAACTGTTTCTGACAGTGGCTTGACCGTCCTGTAGGCCTCTGTGTCTGCACTGCTGTAGACCTGTTTTCCTGTTTTTCTTTCAGCCAGTTATGGGAACAGAGTGTTCAGTTCTCCAGTGTGTAGTCGTTCCTGTCCACTGGCTTTCACCTCTCCCTGTGGGCAGGAACTGGAAAGGTCTTGCCCTTACTTCTCCTAGGTCCCTGTGTGCAGGGGGCCCAGATAGTGCTAGGTGTTTTCCTCTTGAGTCGGGAATGTGGGCAGAAAGTAGTCTCCTCTGGTTTCCCAGGGGTGTCTGCCCCTCTGAAGGTCTAGTTCTCCACCACCCCCCCATGGGATTGGGTGCAGGGATCTGTTGGAGAAGGTTTTTATGAAAGGCAAGCCACAGGATCCAGGAAGTTCTTGCCTGACAGGTTAATCAAACAGTTTACTCAGTTTGTTCCTTACTTGGCTCTTACAAAGAGCCAATTCAGCAAGTCCAAAGCAATTCACTGGGTGTTCATTGTATGATTCCACCTGGCTAGAACTCAATGGAAACATGACAAGTCCTCATGATCAGCCTTACCATGTAATTTAAAGGGCTTTGGAACTAATTTGAGTGAAAAGGGTGGAAGAGAGTGAAGATATGAACTACAGAATCCTTAGAATGATGTACACAGTGTTTGGTGGCCCATTTTGGTCAAAGTTTGGAAGACCATGAATATGTTTAAAAATGTGGTCAGGGGAGGCACAGTTTATGAGATTTCCAAGGACCAAGAGTAACCTGGGGGCCATTTGTATTTCATGCTGCTTTAAAAATCTATCTGCATTCTTCCCTGTGCAATGTATCATGGGCTGAGGTCCCACAGTATAGAAAGAGGAGGAAGTGAAGCTGTCCATATGATATGGCAGACTGCAGGTTTCCTCAGTGTGAGCCAATAACTGAGAGTCAGGATTTTTAAAAAAGCACAGAAAGCACAATGAAAACTCACGAAAGGCTACAGAAAAATGACAGGGAGTCAGTGTAGGGCTTGAGGGGAAGACCTACTAAGGGAAAAGAAAGCTGTTGAGCCTCATCCAGGCAACACACTGGCCAAGGAGAGGAAACAGAAACCACTTCCAAAAGGCAAGCCAGAGGAAGGTCAGGAGTCCTGCCCTCAGGAGAGACCTGCAGTCCTCACAAGCCTCAAATCTAGTTTGGGGTTTTGGTGAGACAGTGATTCCTCCAGTTTTCAGGTCAGTGGTGGAGGGAAGCCCCACACTGCCACTCTGACAAGAAGGCCATGGCTAGGTGCCATCTTTTGAAGAATCTTGTTTAAAAGTGAGAAATCACAGGGTCTGAATCAAGGAGCATGAACAAGAATGGGGCCTCCATTATGGAGAACAGGAGAGGCAGACATTGACAAACCAACTGTTATGTGCCACGAGAAACTAGGCTTAAACTGGGAAGTGCATAAGTGAAGATTATCTCACAGAGGGGGAGCTGTGGACAGTTCTCATCACATGAGGATAAACCTAGACTTAACTCTGAGCCCAAGGCCACCTCAGGAATCAGTTCTGAAACTATCTGTACAGCATTATAGAGCCCAGGAATTGGAGAGTTCCAGAGGCATACATGATACCCATAGCTGCATCCCTGCAGCAACAGAGTTAAGGTTCAGGAGGTTTTGAAAGTATAGAGTCTAGTCCTCTGCGTGTATCTACTCAGTCCTGTATCTACTCAGTATGGTAACTTCTCAGTACTGTGTCCACTTCAGTGCTGTATCTACTCACTATTTTGTCCTTCTCAGTACTGTATTAACTCAATACTGTGTCCATTTGTGTTCTGAAGGGACACTTGTCCACTTGATCATGGCTCTGTAAGGTCTTCCCTTCTCCCCATTCCATCTTCCTTGCTGAAAGCCTTTAGATTACACTCCTAAAGAAAGCCCCAGCTTGTGCTTCAAGCATAACTTGAAAATGAGTGGGACTAGTGGACACTCCTGTCTCATACCTGAGTCAAATTGCAATTGCTTTAATTTTTCTCCAATTAGAATGGCTTTGACTATTGGTTTCTCATTCAGCTTTTATTATATTGGGGTTTATTCTATTTAATCCTACTCTCTCTAAAATTCTTATCATTAAGACGAAGCATTTTGTCAATGCCTTCTGGATCTATTGAGATGATCACTTTGATTTTTATCTTTAAATCAATTTATGTTATGTGATACATTTTTAACTTGCATATGTTGAAATAAAGTCTTCAGATTTATTAATATCAAGCTGATAAATAATTACTCTCTCGACATTGCTCAGGTTAACATTTGATTGTTCCTGTCACTTTGTAACTTATCTAGCTTCTGCTATGTATAAGCATCCCTATTTTATTTGGATTTGCAAGTCTCCTTAGAGATTTCAAGGTTGACTTCTGAAACTAATAAGTGTGGTGTGATGGTTTATATATGCAGTGGCACTATTAGGAGGTGTGGCCTTGTTGGAGTAAGTGTGTCGCTATGGCTGTGGATTTTAGTACTCTCATCCTCACTGCCTGAATGTGAATCTCCTCATAGCAGCCTTCAGATGAAGATGTAGAACTCTCAACACCACCTGTCCCATGCCTGCCTGGACACTGTCATTCTCCCACCTTGATGATACTGAACTGAATCTCTAAACCTGTAAACCAGCCCCAATTTAATGGTTTTTTGTAAGAGTTGTCTTTATCATGGTATCTGTTCACAGCAGTGAAACCCTAAGACATGTAGGAAATTTCAAATAAAAAAAATCCCTGTGGTTCTATTCCCTAGTTGGCCTCTTCCTCTTCCTCTTCCTCTTCCTCTTCCTGAGGCTGACTAACAAGGTCCAGGTAGCAAAGTATTGAAGTCCAGCAATCAAAAGTTCCCTTTGGAGGGGAAGCCCTTGGTCCTGCCAAGGGTTGACTCCCCAATGTAGGGGAGTGTCAGGGTGGGGAGGTGGAAAAGAGTGGGTGTCTTAGGGAGGGGGAACATCCTCATAGAAGAAAGGGAGGGGGCTTGGAAAGAGGGGTTATGGACAGGAAACTGGGAAAGAGAATAACATTTGAAATGCAAATTTTTAAATATCCAATTTTTTAAAAGGCCATGTGGAAGCCCATTTTAAAGATTATTTAAGACATGGCAACTGAACTAAACTGGTCCCACACCTCCCTGCACCGAAATTCCATGGGGGAGAGAGCTGAACTCCCAGAAGACAATCCTAAGAGCTCAGGGGAGATTTCCACTTCTGCCCACTTCTGCTCACATTGCTGACCCAAGAGGAACCTGCATAGTGGTCTCTGGATACAGGAATATAGGAGCAGTCAGTAGCAGAAACCTGCTGGTTTCTGCCTGTGCCTGGAACTGAACTGAACAAGTCCCACAGTTCCCTGCACCCAAATCCCATGGGGGGGAGAGCTGAACCCTCAGAAGTGAAGACAATCCTGAGAACTCAGAGGAGACAATTATTTTCTGCCCACATTCCTGAGATAAGAGGGAACCGCCTAGTCAATCTGTGCCATCGGGAGCAGTCAACAGAAGGACATTTTGGGATTCTGCTCACAACAAGAGATGAAAGCCAGTCGTCAGGAGTGCCTATACACGTGAGAGCAGAGGTAAGATGAACTATTCTAGGCCAAGAAACCCACCTGGAGGCATCAGCTCACACAAGCCCAGGAGCAGCTCTCTGTGCCCTAAAAGAAAATAGGTCGGGGGTTGGGGATTTAGCTCAGTGGTAGAGTGCTTGCCTAGCTAACAAGGCCCTGGGTTCGGTCCCCAGCTCCTAAAACAAGAAAAGAAAAAAAAAGAAAGTAGGTCTACAGGAGTGCTGAAACACAGGCCTACAGGAGGGTCAAGCCACTGTCAGAGACAAGACAAGCTAACACCAGAGATAACCTGATGGTGAGAGGCAAGTGCAAGAAACTAAGTAATAGAAACCAAGACTAATTGGCATCATCAAACCCCAGGTCTACCACCAAAGCAAATACTGGATATGCAAAAACATGGTAAAAGCAAGATTTGGATTTAAAATCATATCTATGATGATAACAGAGGACTTTAAGAACAACACAAATAATACCCTTAAAGAAGTATAAGACAACACAAGTTTTAAAAAAAAGTATAAGCCCTTAAAGAAGAAACACAAAAAAATCCTTTGAAGAATTAGAGGCAAACAAAACCAAACAGGTAAATGAATTGAACAACACCATCCATGATTTAAAAATGAAAATAGAAACAAAAGAAAGCAAAAAGGAAGAAAACCCTGGAGGCAGAAAACTAAGGAAAGAGATCAGGTGTCATAGATGCAAACATCACCAACAGAATACAAGAGATAAAACAGAGAATCTCACAGGAAGAAGATACCAGAGAAAACATTGTCATGATAGTCAAACAAAATGCTAAAAGCAAAAAGCACCTAAGCCAAAACGTCAGGAAATCCAGAACTCAATGAGAAGATCAAATCTAAGGATAATAGGTATATAAGAGAGTGAAGTCTCCCAACTTAAAGGGCCAGTAAATATCTTCAACAAAATTATAGAAGAAAACTTCCCTAACCTAAAGAAAGAGATGCCCATAAACACACAAGAAGACTACAGAACTTCAAATAGATTGGAACATAAAATAAATTTCTCTAGTCACATAATAGTCAAAACACCAAATGCACAAAACACAGAAAGAATATTAAAAGAAGTGAGGGGAAAAGGTCAAGTAACATATGAAGGCAGAACTATCAAAATTACATCAGACTTCTCAACAGAGACTATGAAAGCCATAAGATCCTGGACAGATGTCATACAGACCCTAAGAGAAAACAAATGCCAGTCCAGGCTACTGTATCCAGGAACCTCTAAATTAACATAGATGGAGAAGCCAAGATACTCCATTATAAAACAAAATTTACACAATATCTTTCCACAAATCCAGCCCTACAAAGGATAATAGATAGAAAACTCCCACAAAAGGACAGAAACTATGCCATACAGAAAGCAAGAATATAAATTCCTAGCAATGAAACCAAAAGAGAGACACACAAACATAATTCCACCTCTAACAACAAAAATAGCAGGAAGCGACAATCACCATTCCTTAATATCTCTCAAAATCAATGGACTCAATTTCCCAATAAAATGACATAGACTAACACACTGGATATGTGAAGAGGATCCAGCATTTTGCTGCATACAAGAAACACACCTCAGAGACAAAAACAGAAACTACCTCAGAGTAAATGGCTAGAAAACAACTTTCCAAGCAAATAGCCCAAAGAAACAAGCTGGAGTTGCCATTCTAATATAGAATAAAATTGACTTTTAACCAAATGTCATAAAAAAAGATAAGGAAGAAAACTTCACATTCATCAAAGGAAAAATCCACCAAGATGAACTCTCAATCCTAAATATCTATGCTCCAAATGCAAGGGCACCTACATTCATAAAAGAATGAATTTCACTAAAGCTCATATCATGCATTGCACCTCACACAATAATAGTAGGATATTTCAACATCCCACTCTCATCAATGAACAGATCATGGAAACAGAAATTAAACAGAGACATAAAGAAACTAACAGAAGTTATGAACCAAAGGGATTTAACAGATATTTATAGTACATTCCAACACAAAAATAAAAGGATATACCTTCTTCTCAGCACCTCATGGTGCCTTCTCCAAAATAGACCATATACTTGGTCAAAAAAACAGGCTTCAATAGATACAGGAAGACACAAATAATCCCATGAATCCTATCAGACCACCATGGATTAAGACTGGTCTTTAATAACAACAATAATGACAGAAAGCCCACATATCCATGTAAGTTGAGCAATGCTTGAATCAATGACAACTTGGTCAAGGAAGAAATAAAGAAAGAAATTAAAGACTTCTTCAAATTTAATGTAAATGAAGATACAACATACCCAAACTTATGGGACACAATGAAAGTGGTGCTAAGAGGAAAACTCATAGCTCTGAGTGCCTGCAAAAAAAAAACAGGAGAGAGCATATATCAGCAGCTTGACAGCATACGTAAAAGCTCTAGAACAAAAAGAAATAATAGACCCAAGAGGAGTAGAAGGCAGGAAATGATCAAACTCAAGGCTGAAATCAACCAAGTAGGAAAAAAGGACTAAACAAAGAATCAACAAAATTAGTAGCTGGATCTTTGAGATAATCAACAAGATAGAAAAACCCTTAGTCAGACTAACCAGAGGGCACAGAAACAGTATCCAAATTAACAAAATCAGAAATGAAAAGGGACATTTAACAACAGAATCAGAGGAAATTCAAAAAATCATCAGATCCTACTACAAAAGCTTATATTCAACAAAACTTGAAAATCTGTATGAAATGGACAATTTTCTAGACAGATACCTGGTACCAATGTTAAATCATGAACAAATAAGCCATTTAAACAACTCCATAACACCTAAAGAAATAGAAACAAAAAAGAAATACCAACCAAAAAGAGCACAGGACCAGATGTGTTTAGTGCAGAATTCTATCAGACCTTCATAGAACACCTCAAATCAATACTGTCCAAACTACTCCACAAAATAGAAACAAACAGAGCACTACCAAATTCTTTCTATGAAGCCACAATTACTCTTATACCTAAACCACACAAAGACACAACAAAGAAAGAGAACTTCAGACCAATTTCCCTTATGAATATCGACGCAAAAATACTCAACAAAATTCTGGCAAACAGAATCCAAGAGCACATCAAAACAATCATCCATCATGATCAAGTAGGCTTCATCCCAGTGATGCAGGGATGGTTTAATATATGTAAATCCATCAACGTAATCCATTATATAATCAAAATCAAAGATAAAAAACACATGATCATTTCATGTGAGAAAGCTGAGAAAGCATTTGACAAAATTCAACATCCCTTCATGATAAAATTCCTGGAAAGATCAGAAATTTAAGGCCCATATCTAAACATAGTAAAAGCAATATACAGCAAACCAGTAGCTAATATCAAACTAAAGGGAGAGAAACTTGAAGCAATCCCGCTAAAATCAGGGACTAGACACGACTGCCCACTCTCTCCCTACTTATTCAATATAGTACTCGAAGTCCTAGCCAGAGCAATCAGAAAACAAAAGAAGGTCAAAGGGACACAAATTGGAAGGGAAGAAATCAAATGTCACTATTTACAGATGATATGATAGTATGCTTAAGTGACCCCAAAAGTTCCACCAGAGAACTACTTAACCTGATAAACAACTTCAGCAAAATGGATGGGTATAAAACTAACTCAAACAAATCAGTAGCCTTCCTCTACTCAAAGGATAAACAAGCTGAGAAAGAAATTAGGGAAATGACACCCTTCACAATAGTTACAAATAACATAAAATAACTGAGTGTGACTCTAACCAAGTGAGTGAAAGATCTGTATGATGAGAACTTCAAATCTCTGAAGAAAGAAATTGAAAAACATCTCAGAAGATGGAAAGTCCTGCCATTTCATGGATTGGCAGGATTAATGTAGTAAAAATAGTCATTTTGGCAAAAGCAAGCTACAGATTCAATGCAATCCCCATCAATATTCCAACTCAATTCTTCATAGAGTTAGAAAAAGCAAATTCATTTGGAATAACCAAAAACCCAAGATAGTGAAAGGTATCTTCAACAATAAAAGAACTTCTGGGGGAATGACTATCCCTGACCTCAAGAAGCATTGCAGAGCAATAATGATAAAATCTGTAATGGTATTGGTACAGAGACGGGCAGATAGATCAATGGAATAGAATTGAAGACCCATACACACAAACACATTGAACACATACACCTATGGTCCCCTTGATCTTTGACAAAGGACCTAAAACCATCCAGTAGAAAAAAGATAGCATTTTCAACGAATGGAGCTAGTTCAACTGGAGGTCAGCATGAAGAATGCAAATCCATCCATCCTTATCATTCTGTACAAAGCTCAAGTCCAAATGGATCAAGGACCTCCACATAAAACGAAGTACACTAAAACTAATAGAAAAAAAAGTGGGGAAGAGTCTCGAACACATGGGCACTGGGGAAAATTTCCTGAAAAATCACAAATGGCTTATGCTCTAAGATCAAGAATAGACAAATGGGACCTCATAAAACTACAAAGCTTCTGTAAGACAAAGGACACTGTCATTAGGACACAACTTCAACCAACAGATTGGGAAAAGATCTTTACCCATCCTACATCTGTTAGAGGGCTAATATCCAAAATATACAAAGAACTCAAGAAGCTAGACTCCAGAGAGCCAACTAACCCTATTTAAAAGTGAGGTATAGAGCTAAACAAAACTCTCAGCTGAGAAATATCGAATGACTGAGAAGCACCTAAAGAAATATTCAACATTCTTATTCACCAGGGAAATGCAAATGAAAACAACTCTGAGATTCCACTTCATACCAGCCAGAATGGCTAAGATTAAAAGCTCAGATGACAACAGATGCTGACGACGATGTGGAGAAAGAGGAACACTCCTCCATTGTTGGTGGGATTGCAAACTGGTACAACCAGTTTGGAAATCAGTCTGGAGTTTCCTCAGAAAATTGGACCTGAGGACCCAGCTATACCTCTCTTGGGCATATACCCAAAAGATGCTCCAACATACAACAAGGACACATGCTCCACCATGTTCATAGCAGCCTTATTTATAATAGCCAGAAGCTGGAAAGAACCCAGATGCCCTTCAACAGAGGAATGGATATAGAAAATGTGGTACATCTACACAACGGAGTAGTATACAGCTGTTAAAAACAATGACTTCCTGAAATTCATAGGCAGATGAATTGAACTAGAAAATATCTTCCCTGGTTCTTTGAGAAAATCAACAAGATAGATAAACCCTTAGCCAGACTAACGAGAGGACACAGAGAGTGCGTCCAAATTAACAAAATCAGAAATGAAAAGGGAGACATAACTACAGATTCAGAGGAAATTCAAAAAATCATCAGATCTTACTATAAAAGCCTATATTCAACAAAACTTGAAAATCTTCAGGAAATGTACAATTTCCTAGACAGATACCAGGTACCGAAGTTAAATCAGGAACAGATAAACCAGTTAAACAACCCCATAACTCCTAAGGAAATAGAAGCAGTCATTAAAGGTCTCCCAACCAAAAAGAGCCCAGGTCCAGACGGGTTTAGTGCAGAATTCTATCAAACCTTCATAGAAGACCTCATACCAATATTATCCAAACTATTCCACAAAATTGAAACAGATGGATCACTACCGAATTCCTTCTATGAAGCCACAATTACTCTTATACCTAAACCACACAAAGACACAACAAAGAAAGAGAACTTCAGACCAATTTCCCTTATGAATATCGACGCAAAAATACTCAATAAAATTCTGGCAAACCGAATCCAAGAGCACATCAAAACAATCATCCACCATGATCAAGTAGGCTTCATCCCAGGCATGCAGGGATGGTTTAATATACGGAAAACCATCAACATGATCCATTACATAAACAAACTGAAAGTACAAAACCACATGATCATTTCATTAGATGCTGAGAAAGCATTTGACAAAATTCAACACCCCTTCATGATAAAAAGTCCTGGAAAGAATAGGAATTCAAGGCCCATACCTAAACATAGTAAAAGCCATATACAGCAAAACCAGTTGCTAACATTAAACTAAATGGAGAGAAACTTGAAGCAATCCCACTAAAATCAGGGACTAGACAAGGCTGCCCACTCTCTCCCTACTTATTCAATATAGTTCTTGAAGTTCTAGCCAGAGCAATCAGACAACAAAAAAGGAGGTCAAGGGATACAGATCGAAAAGAAGAAGTCAAAATATCACTATTTGCAGATGATATGATAGTATATTTAAGTGATCCCAAAAGTTCCACCAGAGAACTACTAAAGCTGATAAACAACTTCAGCAAAGTGGCTGGGTATAAAATTAACTCAAATAAATCAGTTGCCTTCCTCTATACAAAAGAGAAACAAGCCGAGAAAGAAATTAGGGAAACGACACCCTTCATAATAGACCCAAATAATATAAAGTACCTGGGTGTGACTTTAACCAAGCAAGTAAAAGATCTGTACAATAAGAACTTCAAGACACTGAAGAAAGAAATTGAAGAAGACCTCAGAAGATGGAAAGATCTCCCATGCTCATGGATTGGCAGGATTAATATAGTAAAAATGGCCATTTTACCAAAAAAAAAAAAGCAATCTACAGATTCAATGCAATCCCCATCAAAATTCCAATCCAATTCTTCAAAGAGTTAGACAGAACAATTTGCAAATTCATCTGAATAACAAAAAACCCAGGATACCCTAAAGCTATCCTCAACAATAAAAGGACTTCAGGGGAATCACTATCCCTGAACTCAAGCAGTATTACAGAGCAATAGTGATAAAAACTGCATGGTATTGGTACAGAGACAGACAGATAGACCAATGGAATAGAATTGAAGACCCAGAAATGAACCCACACACCTATGGTCACTTGATTTTTGACAAAGGAGCCAAAACCATCCAATGGAAAAAAGATAGCATTTTCAGCAAATGGTGCTGGTTCAACTGGAGGTCAACATGTAGAAGAATGCAGATCGATCCATGCTTATCACCCTGTACAAAGCTTAAGTCCAAGTGGATCAAGGACCTCCACATCAAACCAGACACACTCAAACTAATAGAAGAAAAACTAGGGAAGCATCTGAACACATGGGCACTGGAAAAAATTTCCTGAACAAAACACCAATGGCTTACGCTCTAAGATCAAGAATCGACAAATGGGATCTCATAAAACTGCAAAGCTTCTGTAAGGCAAAGGACACTGTGGTTAGGACAAAAAGGCAATCAACAAATTGGGAAAAGATCTTTACCAATCCTACAACAGATAGAGGCCTTATATCCAAAATATAAAAAGAACTCAAGAAGTTAGACCGCAGGGAAACAAATAACCCTATTAAAAATGGGGTTCAGAGCTAAACAAAGAATTCACAGCTGAGGAATGCCGAATGGCTGAGAAACACCTAAAGAAATGTTCAACATCTTTAGTCATAAGGGAAATGCAAATCAAAACAACCCTGAGATTTCACCTCACACCAGTGAGAATGGCTAAGATCAAAAACTCAGGTGACAGCAAATGCTGGCGAGGATGTGGAGAAAGAGGAACACTCCTCCATTGTTGGTGGGATCGCAGACTGGTACAACCATTCTGGAAATCAGTCTGGAGGTTTCTCACAAAATTGGACATTGAACTGCCTGAGGATCCAGCTATACCTCTCTTGGGCATATACCCAAAAGATGCCCCAACATATAAAAAAGACACGTGCTCCACTATGTTCATTGCAGCCTTATTTATAATAGCCAGAAGCTGGAAAGAACCCAGATGCCCTTCAACAGAGGAATGGATACAGAAAATGTGGTACATCTACACAATGGAATATTACTCAGCTATCAAAAACAATGAGTTTATGAAATTCGTAGGCAAATGGTTGGAACTGGAAAATATCATCCTGAGTGAGCTAACCCAATCACAGAAAGACATACATGGTATGCACTCATTGATAAGTGGCTATTAGCCCAAATGCTTGAATTACCCTAGATCCCTAGAACAAATGAAACTCAAGACGGATGATCAAAATGTGAATGCTTCACTCCTTCTTTAAATGAGGAAAAAGAATACCCTTGGCAGGGAAGAGAGAGGCAAAGATTAAAACAGAGACAGAAGGAACACCCATTCAGAGCCTGCCCCACATGTGGCCCATACATATACAGCCACCCACTTAGACAAGATGGATGAAGCAAAGAAGTGCAGACCAACAGGAGCCGGATGTAGATCGCTTCCTGAGAGACACAGCCAGAATACAGCAAATACATAGGCGAATGCCAGCAGCAAACCACTGAACTGAGAATAGGACCCCCGTTGAAGGAATCAGAGAAAGAACTGAAGAGCTTGAAGGGCTCAAGACCCCATATGTACAACAATGCCAAGCAACCAGAGCTTCCAGGGACTAAGCCACTACCTAAAGACTATACATGGACTGACCCTGGACTCAGACCTCATAGGTAGCAATGAATATCCTAGTAAGAGCACCAGTGAAAGGGGAAGCCCTGGGTCCTGCTAAGACTGAACCCCCAGTGAACTAGACTGTGGGGGGGAGGGCGGCAATGGGGGGAGGGTTGGGAGGGGAACACCCATAAGGAAAGGGAGGGGGAGGGGGATGTTTGCCCAGAAACCGGGAAAGGGAATAACACTCGAAATGTATATAAGAAATACTCAAGTTAATTTAAAAAAAAAAGAAAATATCTTCCTGAGTGAAGTAACCCAATCATAGAAAAACATACATAGTATGCACTCATTGATAAGTGGATATTAACCCAAAAGCTCGAATTACCCAAAATACAATCCACAGACCACATGAAGCTCGAGAAGAAGGATGACCAAAATGTGGCTGCTTCACTCCTTCTTAAAAGGGGGAACAAAAATATTCATAGGAGGGGTTGTAGTGGCAAAGTTTGGAGCAGAGACTGAAGTAACAGCCATTCAGAGTCTGCCCCACATGTGGCCCATATATCTGCACCAAAACTAGATTAGATTGATGAAGTTAAGAAGTGACAGGATCCGGACATAGCTGTCTCCTGAGAGGCACAGCCAGAGCATGTCAAATACAGAGGCAAATGCTAGCAGCAAACCATTGAACTGAGAATGAGATCCCCACTGGAGGAATTATAGAAAGGATTAAAAGAGCTGAAGGGGCTTGCAACCCCATAAGTACAACAATACCAACCAACCAGAGCTGCCAGGGATAAAACCTCTACCCAAAGCCTTCACATTGACAAACCCTTGGCTCCAGATGCATATGTAGCAGAGGATAGTCTATTGGACACCAAAGGAAGGAGAAGCTCTTGATCCTGCTAAGGCTGGACCCCTCCATTGTAGAGGAATGGGGGGGTGTTGAAGGGAGTGGTTGGGGAAGGGAACACCCTTATAGAAGAAGGGAGAGGGATATGCGATAGGGGGCTTATGTCTGGGAAACCAGGAAAGTGAATAACATTTGAAATGCAAATTTTAAAATATCCAATTAAAAGAAAAAATATCATTTAATTATTTTACATGTATGGTTGTTTTGCCTATATTTATGTCTGTATACCAAATGTGTACCATATGGAAGACTATTTTAAAAATCATTTTAGTATTTTATTGAGAAATTTTTTAAATCAATCAATCACTAAATAAATAAATAATAAAGTCCCCCTTTGGCTCGCCTATTTAGCAAACCCAATTAAATTTAAAGAACTGATCCTAACATGGGGGAAATGTCTTTCTCCTCTCTATCCAGAGACAATCCTTTGTCCCCCAGAGCAAATATCACTTACCCCTCTCCCTTGCCACTTTTCTTCCCTCTCTCTTGTTCCTGTCCCCTTCTCCCTCTTCCTCTGTCTCCTGTCCTGCCCTTCATCCCTGTGGGGCAAACAAAATCTCCTTTGTGCTGATAACATGGTCTTCTTTGAGGTTCAATACTATATCTAGTCAGTACTGCCTCTACTTAGTACTCTATCTCCTCCGTGCTGTATCTAATCAGCACTGTGTCTACTCGTTACAGTGCATACTCAGTACTATATGCATTCAGTGATGTAAACACTCATTACTGTACCTATCCAGTGCTATATCTATTCCATACTGTATCTACTCAGTACTGTACACACTAGTATCATACCTACTCAGTACTGTACATATTCAGTACTGTACACACTCAGTATCATACCTACTCAGTACTGTACGTATTCAGTGCTCTATACACTCAGTATCATACCTACTCAGTACTGTATTCATCTCAGAATACATTCAATCTGCTTCAGTGCTGCTGTTGCCTCCTACTCTCCTGATAAAGTAGTAGATGCCCCACCTGGAATAGAAGATCAGAAGAGTGAGAGAATCTTCACAGCCCACAGAGTGCAAAGATAATTGCTTCCAGCAGAGGGCGCAGTTGTACAGACGGGATAGATACAGAAAATGTGGTACGGTGTAGTTTCCCTTGGCAGGGAATAGGGAGGCAAAGTTTAGAACAGAGGCAGAAGGAACACCCATTCAGAGCCTGCCCCACATGTGGCCCATACATATACAGCCACCCAATTAGACAAGATGGATGAAGTAAAGAAGTGCAGGCCGACAGGAACCGAATGTAGATCTCTCCTGAGAGACACAGCCAGAATACAGCAAATACATAGGCGACTGCCAGCAGCAAACTACTGAACTGAGAACGGGACCCCCGTTGAAGGAATCTTAGAAAGGACTGAAAGAGCTTGAAGGGGCTTGAGACCCCATATGAACAACAATGCCAAGCAACCAGAGCTTCCAGGGACTAAGCTACTACCCAAAGACTATACATGGACTGACCCTGGGCTCCAACCTCATAGGTAGCAATGAATAGCCTAGTAAGAGCACCAGTGGAAGGGGAAGCCCTTGGTCCTGCCAAGACTGAACCCCCAGTGAATGTGATTTTTTGGGGGGAGGGTCGTAATGGGAGGAGGATGGGGAGGGGAACACCCATACAGAAGGGGATGGGGAGAGGTTAGGGGGATGTTGGCCCAGAAACCAGGAAGGAGAATAACAATCGAAATGTAAATAAGAAATACTCAATTTAATAAAGATGGGAAAAAAGGGGGGAACCAAAATATCCATAGGAGGGTAAATGGAGGCAAAGTTTAGAGCAGAGACTGAAGGAACGGCCCATTCAGAGCCTGCCCTGTATGTGGCCCAGATAGATAGATAGATAGATGATAGATAGATAGGTAGATAGATAGATAGATAGATAGATAGATAGATAGATAGATATGTATGTATGTATGTATGTATCAACCATAACTAGATAAAATTGATGAAGCTAAAAAGTACATGCTGACAGGAACCGGATAGAAATCTCTCCTGAGACACACAGCCACAGCATGTCAAATACAGAAGCAAAAACTACCAGCAAACCACCTAACTGAGAACAGGACCCTTGTTGGAGGAATTAGAGAAAGGATTGAAAGAAGTGAAGGGGCTTGCAATCCCATAAGAACAACAATGCCAACCAACCAGAGCTTCCAGGGACTATACCACTACCCAAAGAATATGCATAGACTGACCCAGGGCTCCAACTGCATATGTAGCAGAGGATAGCCTTTTTGGGCACCAGTGGAAGAGGAAGCCCTTGGTCCAGCCAATGTTGGACCTCTAGGGCAGGGGAATGTAGGGTGGAGGGTTGGTAAGGGGGGATGGATGAGGAGGAATGCCTCTATAAGAGAGGGAGAGGGGATAGGTGACTTATGGACAGAAAACCAGGAAAGGGAATAACATTAGAAATGTAAATAAAGAAATATATCCAAAAATATGTATAAAAAAAGAAAAATAAAATAAAATCACATCTCGTGGTGATGATAGAGGACTTTAAGAAGGACATAAATAATCCCCTTAAAAAAATACAGAACAACATATGCAAATATGAAAAAGCCCTTAATGAATTACAGAAAAATGCAAACAAACAGGTGAAGGGATTGAACAAAACCATGAGCTAAAAATGGAAAAAGAAACAATAATGAATTCACAAAAGGGACAACCTTGGAGATAGAAAACCTAGAAAATAGATCAGGAGTCATAGATGCAAGCATCACCAACAGAATACAAAGATAGAAAAGAGAATCTCAGGGGCAGAAGATACCATAAAAAACATTCACACAACTGTCAAAGATAATGTAAAACACAAAAAGCTTCTAACCCAAAACATCCAGGAAATCCAGAACAAAATGGAAGATCAAATCTAATGATAATAAAAGAGAACAAAGACTCCTAACTTAAAGGACCAGTACATATCTTCAACAAAATTAAACAAGAAAACTTCCCTAACCTAAAAAAAGAGATGCTCATAAACATACAAGAAGCCTACAGATCTCCAAATAGATTGGACCAGAAAAAAAAATACCTCCCATCAAATAAGAATCAATACACCAAATGCACAAAACAAAGACAGAATATTAAAAGCAGTGAGGTAAAAAGGTCAAGTAACATATAAAGGCAGACCTATAAGAATTATACCAGTCTTCTCATAAGAGACTATGAAATCCAGCCGATCCTGGGCAGATGTCATACAGACCCTAAGAGAACACAAATGCCAGCCCAGGTTACTGTATCCTGCAAAACTCTCAATTAACATAGATGGAGAAACCAAGATATTCCATGACAAAACCAAATTTACACAATATCTTTCTACAAATCTAACCCTACAAAGAATAATACATGAAAAACCCCAACACACTGAGGGAAGTACACCCCAAAAAAAGCAAGAAAGTGATTTCCTTGCAACAAAACCAATAGTAGAGAGTCATACAAATATAATTCCACCTCTAACAACAAAAATAACAGGAAACAACAATCACTATTCCTTAATATGTCTTAACATCAATGAACTCAATTCCCCAATAAAAAGATATAGACTGGCAGACTGGATATGTAAAGAGGACATAGCACTTTGCTGCATACAGGAAAACACACCTCAGAGTTAAAAAGTGGGAAAAACAGTTTCACAAGCAAATGGCCCCAAGAAACAAGCTGCAGTAGCCATTCTAATATCAAATAAAATCGACTTTCAACCAAAAGTTATAAAAAAGGATAAATAAGGAAACTTCATATTCATCAAAGGAAAAATCCACCAAGATGAACACTCTGTCCTGAATATATATGCTGCCAATGCAAGGGCACCCACATTCATAAAAGAAACCTTACTAAATCTCAAAGTACACAATGACAGTGGGAGATTTCAGCACTCAACTCTAATCATGGTCACAGAAATTAAACAGAGACATAAAGAAACTAACAGAGGTTATGAACCAAATGGATTTAACAGATATCTATAGAACATTTCATCCTAAAACAAAAGAATATACCTCCTTCTCACCACCTAATGGCACCTTCTCCAAAATTGACCATATAATCAATCACAAAACAGGCCTCAACAGATACAAGAAGACTGAAATAATTGTGTTCATCCTCTCAGATCACCAGGGACTAAGGGTCTTCAATAACAACAAAAAAGACAGAAACCCACCAACACATTGAAGCTGAAAAACACTCTACCAAATAACAACTTGGTCAAGGAAGAAATAAAGAAATTAAAGACTTTTTAAAATTTAATGAAAATGAAGGCACAACATAACCAAACTTATGGGACACAATGAAAACAGTAATAAGAAGAAAACTCATAGCTCTGAGTGCCCCCAAAAAGAAATTTGAGAAAGCATACATTACCAACTTGATGGAACACCTAAAAGCTCTATAACAAAAAGAAGCAAATACACCCAAGAGGAGTAGAAGGCAGGAAATAATCAAATTCAGGTCTGAAATCAACCAAGTAGAAACAAAAGGAACTATACAAACCAAAGTATCAACAAAATCAGGAGGTGGTTCCTTGAGAAAATCAACAAGATAGATAAACCCTTAGCCAGACTAAAGAGAGGACTCAGAGAGAGTATCCAAATTAACAAAATCAGAAATGAAAAGGGAGACATAACAAAAGAAACTGAGAAAATTCAAAAAATTATCAGATCCTACAACAAAAGTCTATACTTGTCACGCCCAACCTCGACCAGCAAGGAAGACACGACCAGCGAAGATCTTCTTCAAGCAGTTTTACTCAGGAACCTTGATACAATCTTCTGACCCGGGGAATCCCCGCACCAAATTTAAATAGCTAGCGCTGGCCAATCCTAGCAAGCCACGTGGGGATAGTGGATAGGTTTTACTATGCGGAAGCGACCAGGCCAAGCAGGAACAGCCAAATAAGGACTTGTTTTTCTCAAGGAGCAGAAGGCGGAAACCGGACTTGTTTTTCACAAGGAGCAGAAGGAGGAAACCAGCGCCATCCCTGGGGCGTGGGACCTCGAAGCTCCCTACAGTTCCCCCTTTTTGTTTTATTGGCACCCAGACGACACTGGCATATACTGAGCGCGGTGACCCCCCCTGTCTTAGGATCGTCCCTTCGTGTACCCGTCATAGGATTACCTTGTCGTCCTCAAGGCTCCATGTCTTAGGTGAGAAGGGAAGTTGCCCGTCACTGAGTAGGGTCACTCGATATTCTCAGGGACGATGGAATATGCCAGGGGAAACAGGGCCCAGTAGAGTAAGGGTAGCTATATATCTTATATGACTGTTAGCCACGCCTGGGGGGACTGTCCTGCCTCAATGACTGCAAATGCCTGCACGACCATGGCCGCATGCCGCCTCTGTACGAACCTCATCCTGCACAAACACCACAGGCTCACTAGGGAGACCAGCAGCAAGAGTCCAGCTAAGGCTCCCATACCCGCCCACTCCCTCAGATGATTCATAGCAGCAGCAATCCAAGATGACAATCCCATAGCCAGTCCAGCATCTGCATGTGTGGAGTTCACAGTCACGATGGCTACACGTAGCTGATCCATTAAGAAATCGAATTCTCCAGTCCAATTACCCAAAAGATAACTTAACAACTGTTTAGACAAATTAAAGGAGTGGGCTTAATGGTCATGACATATCGGCATGGGTCTCGGGAACACCGATAGTATCCCCCACCGGGGCTCTGTTTGGACCAGCACTTGGGTCACACCGAGAAGTGTCAGCAACAGCAGGATCTTCATTCTTGTTGCACCTCCTGGTCAATCTTTCAGGGACCCACAACGGATCTTGCCGGTCCTGAGGAAACACACAAACAGACCCTCTCACCCACGCCAACACGGGAACTGGCCCATGCCATAAGCCAGTGATCACATCTTTCAACGTGCCCGCCCAACATTGATGTCGGTCAGCGGCAGAAAGGACATCATCACCCAAAATTAAAAAATTAAGAGTAAAAGGAGCCAGGGATATCTGTTCCTTGGGGGTTCTACCATGGCCTATTCCCCCCTTTTGTTTAATTAGGCATTCCTTTAATGTACGATGAGCTCGCTCAACAATACCTTGTCCTTGGGGATTATAAGGCAGGCCATGGCTCAACTGCACATCCATCTGTTTACAAAAGGATTTGAAAGATTGGGCAGTGTATGCTGGGCCATTATCAGTTTTTAAGTGTTGAGGCTTTCCCCAAGCAGCCCAGGCTTCTAGGCAGTGTCCAATAACATTGCATGCCTTTTCTCCACTCATAGGGGTAGCATGAATGACACCTGAACAAGTATCCACAGAAACATGAATGTATTTTAGAATGGAAGGCGGAAACCGGACTTGTTTTTCTCAAGGAGCGGAAGGCAGAAACCGGACTTGTTTTTCACAAGGAGCGGAAGGCAGAAACTGGCGCCATCCCCCGGGCGTGGGACCTCGAAGCTCCCTACATATACTCAATAAAACTGGAAAATCTGTATGAAATGGACAATTTTCTAGACAGATACTAGGTACCAAGGTGAAATCAGGCTCAGATAAACCATCTATACAGTCCCATAACTCCTACAGAAGTAGAAGCAGTTATTAAAAGTTCCCAACGAAAAAAATTCCAGGACCAGGTGGGTTGAGTGCTGAATTCTATCAGACCTTCATAGAAGACCTCATATCAGAACTGTCCAAACTATTCCACAAAATAGAAACAGAAGGGGCACTACCAAATTCCTTCTATGAATCCACAATTACCCTTATACCTAAACCACACAAAGACCCAACAAAGAAAGAGAACTTCAGACCAATTTTCCTTATGAATATTAAAAATAATCAATAAAATTCTTGCAAACAGAATCCAAGAACACATCAAAACGAACATCCATCATGATCAAGTAGGCTTCATCCCAAGGATGCAGGGATGGTTCAATATACGGAAATCCATCAATGTAATCCCTTATGTAAACAAACTCAAAGACAAAAACCACATGATCATCTCATCAGATGCTGAGAAAGCATTTGACAAAATTCAAAACCCCTTCATGTAAAAGTCTTGGAAAGATCAGGAATTCAAGGCCCATACCTAAACATAGTCAAAGCATATACATCAAACCACTAGCCAACATCAAACTAAATGGAAAGAAACTTGAAGCAATCCCACTATAATCAGGGGCTAGACAAGGCTGTCCACTCTCTTCCTACTTGTTCAATATAGTACTCAAAGTCCTAGACAGAGCAAGCATTCAATAAAAGGAGATCCAAAAGATACAAATTGGAAAGGAAGAAGTCAAAATATCACTACTTGCAGATGATATATTAATAGCATAAAATACCTCAGTGTGACTCTATCCAAGCAAGTGAAAGATCTGTATGACAAGAACTTCAAGTCTCTGAAGAAAGAAATTGAAGAAGATCACAAGATTGAAAGACCTCCCATGTTCATGGATTGGCAGGATTAATATAGTCAAAATGACCATTTTGCCAGAAGCAATCTACAGATTCACATTTTATGTAATTTGTGACTATTTTGAAGCATTTTGTTTCACTAAATTCTTTCTCAGCCTGTTTATCCTTTGAGTAGAGAGCCACACAAACATAATTCCACCTCTAACAACAAAGCAACAGCAAACAACAATCACTACTCCTTAATATCTCTTAACATCAATGGACTCAATTCCTCCAATAAATAGACATAGACTAACAGTTGATTTTATTCGATATTAGAATGGATACTCCAGCTTTTTCTTGGGACCATTTGCTTGGAAAGTTGTTTTCCAGCCTTTTACTCTGAGTCAGTGACCGTCTTTGTCTCTGACGTGTGTTTCCATTGGGGAATTGAGTCCATTGATGTTAAGGGATATTAAGGAATATTGATTGTTGTTTCCTGTTATTTTTGTTGTTTAGAGGTGAATTTATGTTTGTGTGGCTCTCTACTATTGGGTATGTTGCAAGAAGATTACTTTCTTGCTTTTTCTGTGGTGCTGTTTGCCTCCTCTTGTTGGAGTTTTCCAATTATTATCCTTTGTAGGGCTGGATTTGTGGAAAGACGGTGTTTAAATTTGGTTTTGTCATGGAATATCTTGGTTTCTCTATCCATGGTAATTCAGAGTTTTGCAGGATATAGTAGCATGAGCTGGCATTTGTGTTCTCTTAGTGTCTGTATGACATCTGCCCAGGATCTTCTAGCTTTTATAGTCTCTGGTGAGAAGTCTGGTGTAATTCTGATAGGTCTGCCTTTATAGGTCACTTGACCTTTTTCCTTTATTGTTTTTAATATACTTTCTTTGTTTTGTGCATTTTGTATTTTGACTATTATGTGACGGGAGGAATTTCTTTTCTGGTCCAATCTGTTTGGAGTTCTGTAGGCTTCTTGTATGTTCATGTGCTTTTTTTCTATAATTTTGTTGAAGATATTTACTTTTAAGTTGGGAATCTTCATTCTCTTCTATACCTGTTATTCCTAGGTTGGTCTTCTCCTTGTGTCCTGGATTTCCTGGCTGTTTCAGGTTAGATTTTTGCTTTTTGCATTTTCTTTGGTGGTTATGTCAATGTTGTCTGTGGTATCTTCTGCCCCTGAGATTCTCTCTTCAAACTCTTGTATTCTGTTTGTGGTGCTTGCAACTATGACTCCTGATCTCTTTCCTAGGTTTTTTATCTTCAGGGTTGTCTTTTTTGTGATATCTCTATTGTTTCTATTTCCATTTTTAAATCTTGGATGGTTTTGTTCACTTCATTCACCCGTTTGGTTGTATTTTCATTACTCTTTAAGGAATTTTTGTGTTTCCTCTTTAAGGGCTTCTATTTTTTACCTGTGTTCTCCTTTATTTCTTAAGAGAATTATTTATGTCCCTCTAAAAGTCATTTCTTATCATCAGTGAGATGTGATTTTTAAATTCAAATCTTCCTTTCCCTGTGTGTTGGAATATCCAGTACTTTCTGTGGTGGAAGAACTGGGTTCTAATGATGTCAAGTAGTCTTAATTTATCTTGCTTAGGTTCTTGTGCTTGCCATCTTGTTCTCTGATGTTATCTGGCCTTACTGCCTCTCACTGGAGTTGTCCCTCCTGTGGGACTGTGAGTTTGTGATCTTAGGAATGAGAGCATTCCTGGAGACCAGACGTCTGCTGACAGGTTTTGAGTCTGGAGAGCTATGAGACAGTCCCAGCTCTGGATGCAGAAGGAGAATGGAAGGGTCCAGTCCCAGGCTGCTCTGCAGTTCCTGTGCCCTGTGGGCTCCTGGTTGGTCTCTTTTTAGACAATCAGTGTAGAGAAAATAGAATCTCACCTGTGGGCTTAGGCGTGAGAGCGCTCCTGGCAGACCAGCTCTCTATGGGCTGATTTTGGGTTAGGAGGGCTAAGTGTCCACAGCCTTAGCTCTTGGTGCAGATAGAGACCAGAAGGAATAATTAGATTTTTAAATGAAATATTAAAAGAAACTCTGACAAAACTCTCATTAATCTAGCAACGGATGGTCGGATTTTCTTCCTTTGCTTTGCTTTGGGTCCAGTGTGCTCTTTATAGTAAAGGATTTACCTACAATGAGATCAATTATTGACCTTCCAACCAGAGATCAGAATTGGCAGAGCTCTCTAGCCATTACTTTCTCAAGTCACAACTTGAGAAATTATCCTACAATTATCCATAAACGTTATTTATCAGATAAGTGAGACACCCAACTGACCTGAGTATCAGTTTCAGCTTGCTTCAGTCTAGTGATACTGTCTGAATCAAGCAGATAGCCAAAATGGCACTGGAACCAACTTGGAAAGGACTTACATGACAATTCTCTCTACCCCTATGGCTGTGAAGATAGCTGGCATTATACTAAGCCACAGATGCTGCCAAATGTACTGTCTCCAGTCTATACTCCCATTAAAATTAAAGTTTTATTGAGACCCTGGACCCTTCTACTCACTGCCTCACAACCTCTTCCTGGCACACGTATTTGGTATGAATACAGGTTTATGGCCCACTCCCCGCCACCCTCATGCCTCAACCTGGCAACTGAGGAAGACAGATACAAGTGAGGTGACAGCTAATATGACTACAGACCAGCAACCCATATTCCATCTTAACCTTTACTTGGAGGCCCCCTTTAAGTGTCTGATTGTGTGGAGAAAAGAAAAGATGGGGGAAATTATCTTTTGAGATAAGAATACAGAGTTTACAATTCTATGCATGCCATGCAGTTGGGCCCCCTAGTTGACAGGAATAAAGGAGTTTCCATTGCAAAAACAAATTAATTGTAAAACAAAGGCTTCATAAAAACACACAGACAAATATACACAAATAAAGTCCCTCCCAAGAAATGCACAAAAACCAGGTAATCCCACAGTCGTAAAACCAAAAAGAGTCTTGAAAAATAATTTTACTCTTTGGGTATCAAGGAGAACATGAGGAATCAGTCTCTATGCCACAGCAAGGGGCCCTAGGGGTAGAGTTAATCATTACCAATCAGAAATTGTACAGGATTCCTGGTTATGCTTAGACACCAAGCCCCATGCTACATAGGATAGGGACCAGCCAGATGGTCAGTCCATTAACTGACAAGAAAGACTTACTGTTTCTAGCAGCAGCCTGCATTCACATTAAAGAACTTATAATAGGCTGAAATTTGTCTAATATCCAAAACCTTTAACCTAGGCATTTCTCTCTATTCTGATGCTTGTCATTCTGCCTCACAGATCAATTCATTTGGAAAACGGCAACATTACCAAGACCCCAAAAATACTTACTGGGCACGTACTAATGGTTTGACTAAATCCGCCTCTTCTGATACTTTCCAAACTAAATAGACAGTTTGGTCAGGACTAAAATTGAGAAACTCCCACGCAGTTTCCAGGCAACTCACAAATTAGACTCAGGCCCAGAAAGTAAGAAGTTCCCTCAAGAGTAGTCTGAGACTTCTCCAGTACTCCCTTATTACTCGTCTCTCCCTGAACACTGAGACACAGCCGCCTTCACCAGGCCTTCTGTCATAATCAGCCCTATCCTCTGTAGCACACCAGGCCTGAGCTGATCCTACATGGGCCTTGAAGCAGAGTTACAGAATATCCATTCAGCAGGCATATGGCAAGATCCCCCAAACCACTGGGCTGTTGCCACCCCATTCATGATCTGTGTCTCAAGTACAGCCTGGGAACCAACCCCAAAACTGGCACCCTGCTGGGCTTCTCACACCTAGAGTCTAAGGAAACCCAAACCTACCTGTCCTTCCTCACAAACCCTCTGACACATGCTCCCCTACGTCCTTTGTAGTCCCGAGGGGCTTCTCATAATACCTTCTTTGTCCCCCTCTTAAAACCCAGACACATGGAGCTGATGTGTTCCCCAAATAAGACAGCATTCAAGCCATGCAGGAAGTTCTGTCCAACCCCTGGCTTGATCCCACAGCCCAGGGCCTGGGAAGGCAGGTTGGAGGGGTGAGATCAGTAGAAAGTGCTCCCAGGTGGCTCTGCAGGCTGTGTGGACAGCTGCACACTACTGTGTCCCTTTAAAGGGAGGGAAGTACCTTACAGTGATGGTGAGATAGGAAGGACACAGAGAGGGTGGGGACTCTGGGAGAAGGCTCTGGAAATGAGTGGCTCTCAAGGGCTTCAGAAAGATGTGACTGTGTATCAGTTCAGTAAAATTAATGACCCTTGGGACCAACTAGATCTCTTTAGAGCAGGATGTGCCCTCGATTTGACTCATTCACTAAGACCAATGGGGAATGTAACAGACCCAGGCCTTAGCACAACCGATTCTATGATGGATGCACCATTCAGACTATAAAGCCCAGCATACAGACAGCACTACCTGTAGTGAGCCATATTGGATTTGGGCCTGGCAGCTTTGTAACTGCATGGCCACAGTAAAAGTCATGGGATTGTTGGACAGAGGCCTCTCCCATGTATTTACAGCACAGGAAGAAAAGACCAAGTAGTAAACACCCGGTGTCTCCACTGCATGACCTCTGCTGAGCCCGGCTGATGCAAGTGGAACTGACACACCTGGACCACACCTGGGTGGTGGTCAATTTACTTCTGCCTTTTTCTTCCTCAGCCTTTATCCTTGAGATTTAGGCTGGTTTTCTCAGATTTCTCCCTAATTAATTCAGGTCTCGTAGTTGGTCTTTTGTTACCGAAGTCACGAGCCAGGTAGTCACGAGCCAGGGTTTCCCACTGTGCTTCCCAGTTATTTTCTACCTGGAGACTTGGGTATATAAGTGGTGAATAAAGCTACAGGACTCTCTCACTCTTCTTCCTCTCTCCTCCTCTCCTTCCTCTTCCTCCTCTCTCTCTCTCTCTCTCTCTCTCTCTCTCTCTCTCTCTCTCTCTCTCTCTCTCTCTCTCCCTCCTGGCTTGACACGATAACCTGTGTGTGTGTGCGTGTTTTTTTCATCCCGTAGGCTTTCGCCCGATTCTCTGTACCGTGTCGGTGCTGGCACCGACAACTACCTGCAAAATCAAAACAAACATATAATCCATCAAAGTCCTGGGAGTCCCTAAACACACTAACCTTGCTTTTTGGCTTCAGTAACTATGCTTTTGAGGTCCTTGTTAATGAAATAGGCCAACCCAGAACTCGGTTTTTCTGTTTCAAAGCTCACACTGAGAAAGGCTCAGGGCTACACTGGGATCCCAAACACCCAATGTAGTTGCTAGAGCTAATAAAGACTTTCTATTGCCTAAAACACATGTCTGAGCAGCGTGTTAGGGTGAATACCATACAACAGTATGTGTATCACATTTGAACCTGATGCCCAAGGAGATCAGAGAGCTTGTAGGTCCTGGGAATAAAACCAGGGTCTTCTACAAGAGCAGTGTATGTTCTCTACCACTGCATTAATTCTCCAGGTCCTGGCCATTTCTGGTCCTTTTGGTTTCTTTTTAATTTTTATCTCATTTTGTTGTTTGTTTTTGTTTTGAAGGGTTTGGTTGTCTGTTTTTGTCTAAGGGTGTTTTGCCAGCATGTTTGTCTGTGAACTACATGCATGCCTGTTGCCAAAGAGACCAGAAGAGGGCATAAGATCCTCTGGAATTGGAGTTACAGAGAGTTGTGAACTGCTGTAGTGTTCCTAATATTGAATCCAGGTCCTCTGGAAGCCACTGCTTTTAACTATTTGACTACTTGTCTACTTCCCTATCTCACCTCTATCGCGCGCGCGCGCGCGTGTGTGTGTGTGTCTGTCTGTCTGTCTGTCTGTCTGTCTGCCTCCCTGTGTGTGTTTGCCTGTCTGCCTGTCCGTGTGTCTGTGTGTGTCTGTGTATGTCTGTGCATGTGTCTCTGTGTGTCTCTGTGTGTCTGTATGTGTGTCTCTGTGTCTGTGTGTATGCCTCTGAGGAAGAGAGATGGGTTTGTGTACACAAACGCAATGCCCATAGATGTCAACAAAGAGTGTCAGGTCCCCTGGAGCTGGCATTACGATCACGCATGAGCTGTCTGGTATGTGGGTGCTGGCAAACAAACGCAGGTCCTCTGCAGGAATGCTAAGCGCTCTTGACCATGGAGACTTGCCTCAACCCCCAATTCTTTTTCTTCCAGGAAGTAAAGATAATTTTTTATAGAAACCCAAGGTTCTAATCTTAGTACTAACATTTAATAAGAACATTGGAGGAAACTGCACCTTGTTCTGCACCTTGGTTTGCTAGTGTATAGTAGAAAAAGACTCCACTTGTGGGTAATGCCTTGGCCAGTGCTGAGGAAAAAACCAACTTCAGCTTCTAAGGCCAATCCCAAAGTCTTCACAGCTCATCTGGCTGCCTGGCATCTCAGGAAGGAGGAGAGATGAACGCACATTGCGCTCTTTTCCACACATGATCTCACTTTATCAAACAGGCACTCTGTCCCTCCAATTAATCTCAGTTTTACAGGAAAATATAATCGGGACTAACCCAAAGACATATGGCTGACTCCAAGGACACAAATGTCCTTTACTGCTTCAATGGAGCTTGGTCCTGGCTGGTCAGAAGACTAACCACTGAGACACCAAAACAGATACAGCACTGGTAGTAAAGTTACTTGTCTTGCACTGGACTGCCTCCACTTTCTGGGATGCTCTCTGTTGATGTTTGCTTTCCCCTAAGGAATGAGTCGTAATCCACCTTAGGAGAGAACCATCTCTTGTCTTCAGCACTACCAGCTGAAGGTTCTGACTCTTTATACAAGTAAATATTCATTTCATCACACTTAATTAACACAGAACGACTAGAGATATCTCAGCATGGCACACAGCTAGCAGGAGCCTGTGCCTCCCTTGGATTCAATCACGGCACTGTCTGCCACAGTTAGCTTCCTTTCCCCTGATCTGAAGGGACTGTGCCCATAAATATCAACCAATTTTATTGATATTTGTAATTAAAACCACCCAATGGGTCACGCTCAGTTGAGCAACTTTGCAACACATACATCCATAACAGAAACATGAGCATATTTGTATGTGACGTTTGATAGATAAAAACACAGGGCATTTTCTCATTTTCAGAACACCCTGTGGGTACCAGCTAATTAATCCTAGCATGTCTCTGGGGATGGAGGATGTACTTCAGACATACCCCTTTGATTGTCTTTGTT
This sequence comes from Rattus rattus, assembly GCF_011064425.1. Lineage (NCBI taxonomy): Eukaryota > Metazoa > Chordata > Mammalia > Rodentia > Muridae > Rattus > Rattus rattus. Next base: position 10,299,705 of record NC_046158.1, read on the forward strand.
CCTGAAGTTTTTTTGTTTGGTTGGTTTGGTTTTTTTTTTGGTTTTTTTTAATCTTTATTAACTTGAGTATTTCTTACTTACATTTTGATTATTATTCCCCTTCCCGGTTTCCAGGCCAATATCCCCCTAACGCCTCCCCATCCTCTTCTGTATGGGTGTCCCCTCTCCACCCTCCCCCCTTTACCACCCTCCCCCGAACAATCAGGTTCACTGGGGGTTCAGTCTTGGCAGGACCAAGGGCTTCCCCTTCCACTGGTGCTCTTACTAGGCTATTCATTGCTACCTATGTGGTTGGAGCCCAGGGTCAGTCCATGTATAGTCATTGGGTAGTGGCTTAGTCCCTGGAAGCTCTGGTTGTTTGGCATTGTTGTTCATATGAGGTCTCAAGCCCCTTCAAGCTCTTCCAGACCTTTCTCTGATTCCTTCAACGAGGGTCCCATTCTCAGTTCAGTGGTTTGCTGCTGGCATTCGCCTATGTATTTGCTGGTCTCTGGGTGTGTTTCTCAGGAGAGATCTACATCCGGTTCCTGTCAGCCTGCACTTCTTTGCTTCATCGATCTTATTTAATTGGGTGGCTGTATATGTATGGGCCACATGTGGGGCAGGCTCTGAATGGGTATTCCTTCTGCCTCTGTTCTAAACTTTGCCTCCCTATTCCCTGCCAAGGGTATTCTTGTTCCTCTTTTAAAGAAGGAGTGAAGCATTCGCATTTTGGTCATCCTTCTTGAGTTTCATGTGTTCTGTGCATCTAGGGTAATTCAAGCATTTGGGCTAATAGCCACTTATCAATGAGTGCATACCATGTGTGTTTTTCTGTGATTGAGTTACCACATTCAGGATGATATTTTCCAGTTCCCTCCATTTGCCTATGAATTTCATAAAGTCATTGTTTTTGATAGCTGAATAATATTCCATTGTGTAGATGTACCACACTTTCTGTATTCATTCCTCTGTTGAAGGGCATCTGGGTTCTTTCCAGCTTCTGGCTATTATTAATAAGGCTGCTATGAACTTAGTGGAGCATGTGTCTTTGTTATATGTTGGGACACCTTTTGGGTATATGCCAAGAGAGGTATAGCTGGGTCCTCAGGCAGTTCAATGTCCAATTTTCTGAGGAACCTCCAGACTGATTTCCAGAATGGTTGTACCAGTTTGCAGTCCCACCAGCAATGGAGGAGTGTTCCTCTTTCTCCACATCCTCGCCAGCATTTGCTGGCACCTGAGTTTTGGATCTTAGCCATTCTCACTGGTGTGAGGTGAAATCTCAGGGTTTTTTTGATTTGCATTTCCATTATGACAGAAGATGTTGAACATTCCTTTAGGTGTTTCTCAGCCATTCAGCATTCTTCAGCTGTGAATTCTTTGTTCAGCTCTGAACCCCATTTTTTTTATTAACTTGAGTATTTCTTATTTACATTTCAAGTGTTATTCCATTTCCCGGTTTACGGGCCAACATCACCCTAACCCCTCCCCCTCCTCTTCTTTATGGGTGTTCCCCTCCTCATCCTCCCCCCATTGCCACCCTCTCCCCAACAATCACGTTCACTGGGGGTTCAGTCTTAGCAGGACCAAGGGCTTCCCCTTCCACTGGTGATCTTACTAGAATATTCATTGCTACCTATGAGGTCAGAGTCCAGGGTCAGTCCATGTATAGTCTTTAGGTAGTGGCTTAGTCCCTGGAAGCTCTGGTTGCTTGGCATTGTTGCTCATAAGGGGTCTCGAGCTCCTTCAAGCTCTTCCAGTTCTTTCTCTGATTCCTTCAACGGGGGTCCCATTCTCAGTTCAGTGGTTTGCTGCTGGCATTCGCCTCTGTATTTGCTGTATTCTGGCTGTGTCACTCAGGAGCGATCTACATCCGGCACCTGTAGGCCTGCACTTCTTTGCTTCATCCATCTTGTCTAATTGGATGGCTGTATATGTATGGGCCACATGTGGGGCAGGCTCTGAATGGGTGTTCCTTCTGTGTCTGTTTTAATCTTTGCCTCTCTATTCCCTGCCAAGGGTATTCTTGTTCCCCTTTTAAAGAAGGAGTGAAGCATTCACATTTTGATCATCCGTCTTGAGTTTCATTTGTTCTAGGCATCTAGGGTAATTCAAGCATTTGGGCTAATAGCCACTTATCAATGAGTGCATACCATGTGTGTTTTTCTGTGATTGGGTTACCTACTTAGGATGATATTTTCCAGTTCCGACCATTTGCCTATGAATTTCATAAAGTCATTGTTTTTGATAGCTGAGTAATATTCCATTGTGTAGATGGACCACATTTTCTGTATCCATTCCTCTGTTGAAGGGCATCTGGGTTCTTTCCAGCTTCTGGCTATTATAAATAAGACTGCTATGAACATAGTGGAGCACGTGTCTTTTTTATATGTTGGGGCATCTTTTGGGTATATGCCCAAGAGAGGTATAGCTGGATCCTCAGGCAGTTCAATGTCCAATTTTCTGAGGAACCTCCAGACTGATTTCCAGAATGGTTGTACCAGTCTGCAATCCCACCAACAATGGAGGAGTCTGAACCCCATTTTTAATAGGGTTATTTGTCTCCCTGCAGTCTAACTTCTTGAGTTCTTTGTATATTTTGGATATAAGCCCTCTATCTTATATAGGGTTGGTAAAGATCTTTTCCCAATCTGTTGGTTGCCGTTTTGTCCTAACCACAGTGTCCTTCGCCTTACAGAAACTTTGCGGTTTTCTGAGATCCCATTTGTTGATTCTTGATCTTAGAGAATAGGCCATTGGTGTTTTGTTCAGGAAATTTTCTCCAGTGCCCATGTGTTCGAGATGCTTCCCCACCTTTTCTTCTATTAGTTTGAGTGTATCTGGTTTGATGTGGAGGTCCTTGATCCACTTGGACTTAAGCTTTATACAGGGTGATAAGAATGGATCGATCTGCATTCTTCTACACGTTGACCTCCAGTTGAACCAACACCATTTGCTGAAAATGCTACCTTTTTTCCATTGGATGGTTTTGTCTCCTTTGTCAAAAATCAAGTGACCATAGGTATGTGGGTTCATTTCTGGGTCTTCAATTCTATTCCACTGGTCTATCTGCCTGTCTCTGTACCAATACCATACAGTTTTTATCACTATTGCTCTGTAATACTGCTTGAGTTCAGGGATAGTGATTCCCCCGGAAGTCCTTTTATTGTTGAGGATAGCTTTAGGTATCCTGGGTTTTTTGTTATTCCAGATGAATTTGCAAATTGTTCTGTCTAACTCTCTGGAGAATTGGATTGGAATTTTGATGGGGATTGCACTGAATCTGTAGATCGCTTTTGGTAAAATGACCATTTTTACTATATTAATCCTGCCAATTCCTGAGCATTCCTATGAGATTTTTCCATCTTCTGCGATCTTCTTCAATTTCTTTCTTCAGAGGCTTGAAGTTCTTATTGTACAGATCTTTTACTTGCTTGGTTAAAGTCACACCGAGGTACTTTATATTATTTGGGTCTATTATGAAGGGTGTCGTTTCCCTAATTTCTTTCTCGGCTTGTTTCTCTTTTGTGTAGAGGAAGGCTACTGATTTACTTCAGTTAATTTTATACACAGCCACTTTAGTGAAGGTGTTTATCGGGTTTACTAGTTCTCTGGTGGAACTTTTGGGGTCCCTTATATATACTATCATATCACCTGCAAATAGTGATATTTTGACTTCTTCCTTTCCAATCTGTATCCCCTTGACCTCCTTCTGTTGTCTGATTGCTCTGGCTAGAACTTCAAGAACTATATTGAATAAGTAGGGAGAGAGTGCGCAGCCTTGTCTAGTCCCTGATTTTAGTGGGATTGCTTCAAGTTTCTCTCCATTTAGTTTAATGTTAGCTACTGGTTTGCTGTATATGGCTTTTACTATGTTTAGGTATGGGCCTTGAATTCCTATTTTTTCCAGGACTTTTATCATGAAAGGGTGTTGAATTTTGTCAAATGCTTTCTCAGCATCTAATGAAATGATCATGTGGTTTTGTTTTTTCAGTTTGTTTATATAATGGATTACATTGATGGTTTTCCATATATTAAACCATCCCTGCATGCCTGGGATGAAGTCTACTTGATCATGGTGGATGATTGTTTTGATGTGCTCTTGGATTCAGTTTGCCAGAATTTTATTGAGTATTTTTGCGTTGATATTCATAAGGGAAATTGGTCTGAAGTTCTCTTTCTTTGTTGGGTCTTTGTGTGGTTTAGGTATAAGAGTAATTGTGGCTTCATAGAAGGAGTTTGGTAGCATTCCGTCTGTTTCAATTTTGTGGAATGTTTGGATAGTATTGGTGTGAGGTTTCTATGAAGGTCTGATAGAATTCTGCACTAAACCCATCTGGACCTGGGCTCTTTTTGGTTGGGAGACCTTTAATGACTGCTTCTATTTCATTAGGATTTATGGGGTTGTTTAAATGGTTTATCTGTTCCTGATTTAACTTCGGTACCTGGTATCTGTCTAGGAAATTGTCCATTTCCTGCAGATTTTCAAGTTTTGTTGAATATAGGCTTTTGTAGTAGGATTTGATGATTTTTTGAATTTCCCTTGATTCTGTAGTTATGTCTCCCTTTTCATTTCTGATTTTGTTAATTTGGACACACTCTCTGTGTCCTCTCGTTAGTCTGGCTAAGGGTTTATCTATCTTGTTGGCTTTCTCAAAGAACCAACTTTTGGTTCTATTGATTCTTTCTATGGTCCTTTTTGTTTCTACTTGGTTGATTTCAGCTCTGAGTTTGATTATTTCCTGCCTTCTACTCCTCCTGGGTGTATTTTCTTCTTTTTGTTTTAGAGCTTTTAGGTGTGCTGACATATGCTCTCTACTGTTTCTTTCTGCAGGCAGTCAGAGGCCCAATTCTTTATCTATACTTCTGTGACTATCTGTGAAGGCAATAAAGAGCTTAGGGAACAAAGTCACATGTTGTGTGAGAGGATTTTTATAAGAAGATGCAACGTGTGAGTCTACTCACCCCAGAAGGGAAACACGTAATGATTAAGAATGATGACATGACTGCAGGAAAAACAATTAGTTTAGCTAATGAGTTCTTATTGGTGTTACTAACCAAAGCACACATGAGACCTCAGTTACTTCTAGGAGCAGAGGTACCCCCCAAAAAGAAGCTCTATCACCAAAAAGTCCATCCCAATCCTGATGATGACAGTGGCTGAAACCCTGGAGCTTTCTGTACAGTTTGCAGGCAGCTCAACAATCCCAGAGTAGTTGTTCCTTTCATGAAGAAGAGAAGCAGCCTGCCAGGTTGTGCTTCTCCTCTCAGGGTCTTCAGGCACCATTGCAAACCAGGCTGGAATGAAATGAACAAAGCTTAACCTGGCAGGATTTGTTCACAGGATCTCTGCAGGCTTGAGTGCTAAAGAGAAAAGAGCCTCCTTCCAGGGAAGTTCTCAGTGAAACAGCTCTCCTTTCTTGGAAGTAACAAGGGGTATATAAACCTCGGGAAGTGGGTAAGGGTATATGGTGAGTGTACATTATTGGCTAATACCAAGGTGCTAGAAATGCTCCATTTGCATTAAGAGGAATTCCAGGTGTGTGCTGGACATGTCCTCATAGGGAAAGAGCAAAGTAAACTTGTAATTTCAACACTGGGCTATGTAACTACCTCAGAGGTGGCAAAAGGGGTGGTCATAGAGGCTACATGCACCAAAGCATGCAGATCCAGAGTAAGAAAGGAACAGTCATCATTCCTGCCACTCTCAGGATGAGATTTTCAGGGTTTAATCTTGACCTCACTCTTGCTCTGGACTGGCTCCCCCAGCCCCACTTAAAGCAGTCTTTAAGAATTTAAGAATTAAGAAGTTTCTTCTCCAAACATGTTATGTTTGTCTACCTCCTGAGTCTCAGGAGCCTTTCCCTGCCTCATGGAGAGAGAAGCTGTTTTAGTTCAGCGGAAACTGCCACTGTATGTCATCCAACATTGTCAGCTCTGCACCAGTCTTGGTAGTTGGTTTCTGTTAAAGACAAACCCTTCTAGTGCCCACAGTGATGATGTGGGAGGCCATATGGAATTTATACGTGGTGGCTGCTTGGCATGTGCCTGACTCTTGTTGCTCCTCCTCAATGAGTTATTAAAGCTGTATTGAGTCATGACCTTGTAGAGAGGAGACCTGCACTGCAGACCAGGGACATTAGAAATGGCAGACATCCCTCAGTCTAATGATTATTTTTACTAACTTCACTAACATGTGTCCACACTAGAAAGGAGTATGCTCAGGATATACATGATTACTCCAATTAATGAAATGGCAACTCCAAACACATTCCCTTGGTTATAAACTGAAATGTGTCTTAACACAAAACAAACACTAGGGCAAAAGCAAGGGAGCTCAGTTTGTGAAGTGCTGTCTGTTCAAGCATGGGAAGAGTTTGTTCCTAGAGCACATGTCCAGGCATGGAGGGATCCACTGACTTGCAATTCCAGTTCTGAGGCAGCAGGAACAAAAGATCACATCCTGGACAACCAACCCAAGCTAGTCAGTGGGCTCCAAGCCAAGGAAAGATCCTGCTCTAAAAACAAGATGAGTGGCTTGTGTGATGTTTTTAGTCATTTAAGATCTCTATCTGCTCTTTCAAATGACCAATGTTCTTTTCCTAGCACCTACATGGTAGCTCTCAACTGTCTGTAACTCAAGTCCTATGGAATTCAGTCACCTTGATGGTGTAAGACATAAACATGGTATACAGACATACATTCAGGCAAACACATAAACAAAAAATAATAAAGTAACATTTTATGTTTATTAAAAAGAAAGTTTTTCTATTTTATTATTTTATGTGTATGACTATTTTACTTACATGTATGTCTGTGCACCATCTATATGCCATGCATGCTCTGTAGACCATAAGAAAACATCAGATCCTCTGGAACTGGACCTATAGGCAGTTGAGAGCCACTATGTAGGAGCTGAGGATAAAACTTGGTCCTCAGGAAGAGCAGCCAATGCTCTTAACCTCTGAACCATCTTTGTAGCACCAACAAACATTTTTCTTTCATTGTAACTATTTTATTTTATGAGATTTTAATATAATTATATCATGCCTCCCTTCTCTTTCGTCTTGTCAAACCATCCAGTAAAACCCTCATTGTTCTCTTTCAAATTTGTGGTCTCTTTCATGAATTACTGATACATGTACATTATGTGTATGTGTGTGTGTGTGTGTGTGTGTGTGTATGTGTGTGTATCAAAAAATACATACACATATATACACAAAGATATATATATGGATAGATTATATAGATACATATAGAGAGAAATATTTAGGAATATTATATATATATATATGTGTGTGTATATATATGTATCTATATACATGTATATGTGTGTATATAGATATATATATACACACATTTAGATTCCTAAAAACAACTTGCTCAGTCTCTATAATGCAACTTACTTGTATATATATTTTCAGGGCTGACAATTTGGTGGGTTTTGATAAACAAAATTTTTAAAGGAGAAATGGACATGACCTATTTTTTCTTTTTATTGCTATGACAAAACTCTGACAAAAACTGAGTTAGAGACAAAAGAGTTTATTGCATCTTACTGATGGAGTTGATCATCAAGAGAAGCCAGGACAGGAATTCAAACAGGTAATAAAGACAGGAACACTTCTTACCAGCTTGCTCCAGGGCTCATTCCAGCTGCTTTCTTATACAACCTAGGACTACTTACCCAGGGGTGGCACATACTAGAGATTTCTCCCAACCCCAAACCTTGTCAGTCACTGATTTCCATTCATTCTTCTAGCCCTAACTTTCTTTCATTTCTTGTTAAGGAAATGACCAACTGATGCTTGGCCCAATTTGAGACCCATCCCATGGGCAAGTACTAACCTCTGACATGATTAATGATACTATGTTATGCTTGCAGACTAGCATAACTGTCCTCTGAGAGGCTCTACCAAGCAGCTATCTGAAACAAATTTAGAGATTCGCAGCCAAACATTGGAGGGAGTTCAGGAAGTTTTATGGAAAAGGCGGGGTTATGATTGAAGAGCCCTGAGGGGATAGGAACTCCACAGAAAAACCAACACAGACAATTAACAGGACATTTCGGGGTTCTTGGAGACTGAACCACCAATCAAGGAGCATACACTGGCTGGACCTAGGCTCCCACACACATATGTAGCAAATATGCAGCTCCAGCTTCAAGTGGGTCACCAAAAACGTGGAGTGAAGGCTTTCTCTAGCTTTTGCCTGTCTGTGCATCCTGTTCCCTTAAGTAGAATTCCTTCTCTGGCCTTAGGGGGAAAGGATGTGCCTCGCCTATAGAGACTTGATATGCCAGGGTGAGGAAATAACTATTGGTGGCATTTACCATCTCAAGGAAGAAAGCAAGAAGGAGTGGGGAGAAGGACTTGGGGTAAGACTGGGATGGGAGGGGCACCAATAGGCCTGTAAACTGATTAATTAATCAATGGGAAAAAGAGTTGAATAGAAAGCCAGACACCTGTCTAATAGTTTTTATCTAAGAGATGGTAATAAAAATGGAAGGGCCTGAAGAAGAGGTGAAGTTTCCTGAAGCCATTTCCTCTGGGTAGCACTTTTGTCTTACGGAGAAAAGAGGTAGAGACTCACATACCTCATAAAAAATTACAAGAACTCATGATACTTTGCAAATCTCAAGACTCTCTCTGCAAGATCACAGGACTGTAATGATCACTGAGAAAGAGAAGACTTCACTGCAGTTACCCCAGTGCTGCAGCTTTCTTGGGGCTCATCATTGATAAATGTGGTGAATTGAAAGTGGAGCTTGCTAAGGCACCTGTGCTCATGAAAGTGCCTTCACAATTCTCCCCAAGAATCTCTTTGGTGCTGCAAGCAGGAAAAGGGTGGGGTTATTTTTCTGGTATGTTGTGACTTTCCTGGGTGGGATGAATAGAAATTGTCCCCAGAGAACTCATGTAACAATAAGACAGACTCAATATGCAAAGTGGGAGCAAAATAGCTCAGTAGTTTAAGGTGTTTGGTAGGCCTGACCATAAAGAACAGCACAGAGAAGATTTGACTGACATAACTGAACTGTGCATTCAGTTTCCTATAATGAGTCAAGAGTCATTAAAATTCATATTAAAAAGAATCCCAAGAAAAACTAAAGTGTAGCATATAACCACTAAAGAAAAATATGCACATAATATATTTGTGAACCAAATTCAGGAACACATCAAAAAAATTCATCCAACATTATTAAATCAGCTTCATTCCAGGGATACAAGGGTGGTACAATACAAGAAAAGCCATCAACAGAATCCACCATATAAATAAAATCTTGTGATATAAATTAGATGCTGAAAAAGCCTTTGACAAAATCTAACACCCCTTCATGTTAAAAGTATTAGAGAAATTACAGATATAAGGCACATAGCTACTAGACATAATAAGAGCAATATACAGCAAGTCAATAGCCAATTCAAACTAAATGAAGAGAAACAAAGCAATTCTACTAAAACCAGGGACAAGAAAAGGCTGCCCACTCTTGCCCAATCTATTCAGTATAGTACTTGAAGTTCTAGCCAGAGCAATTAGACAACAAAAGGAGATCAAAGGGATACAATTTGGTAAGATTTTTAGGAATATTTTATTATGTATACTATCATACCATTTGCAGATATGATATGATATATCTTATGGTGTAAGATATGTAAGTGTTCACAAAAATTGTACCACAGAACTCCTACAGCTGATAAAATCATTTAGCAAAGTGACTGACTATGAAATTAACTCAAAGAAATCAGTAGCTCTCCTTTATACATATGATAAACAGGCTGAGAATGAAATTAGGGAAACAACTCCCTTTACAATAGCCAATAATATAAAATATATTGGTGTAACTCTAGTCAAACAAGTCAAAGATTTGTATCACAAGAAGTTGAAGGTTCTGAAGAAAGACATTGAAGAAGATATCGGAACATGGAAAGATCTCCCATGCTCATGAATAGGTAGGATGAACATAGTGAAAATAGTCATCTTACCAAAACCAATCTACAACTTCAGTGCAATAACTATCAAAATCCCAGCATAATTTTATAGACCTTGAAAGATGAATTCTCAACTTCTTATGCAAAAGCAAAACACCCAGGTTAACCATGATAATCTTGACCAATTAACGAATCACCACTACTGACCTCAAGCTGTACTGTAGTAGCAATAGTGATTAAAAACTCCGTGGTATTGGTACAGAAACAGATATATATTGATCAATGGAATCAAATTGAAGTCCCAGAAATAAACTCACACAACTTTTAACATTTGATCCTTGACAAAGAAGTCAAAGCCATGAGGTGGAAAAAAAACATTCAACAAATGGTGTTGGTCTAATTGGATATCTGCATGTATAAGAATGAAAACAGTTTCATATTTATCACCATGCATGAAATTCAAGTCCAAATTGATAAAGGACCTCAACATAAAACCTGATACACTAAATCTCATAGAAGAGAAAGTGGGAAATAACCTTGAACTCATAAGCACGGAAGACAATTTCTTGAACAAAGTACCAATAGTTCAGGCTCTAAGAACAATAATTGATAAATAGGACTTCATGAAACTGCAAAGCTTCTTCTGTAAGGCAAAGGACACTGTCAATAAGACAAAAGAGCAGCCAACAGATTGAGAAAAGATCTCCACCAACCCTACATTCTAAAAGAGGGCTAATATCCAAAATGTATAAAGAACTCAAGAAGTCAGACACCAACAACACAAATAACCAGATTTTAAAATGAGAGACAGAACTAAACAGAGAATTCTCAACAGAGGAATCTAAAATGGCTAAGAAGCACTAAAAGAAATGTTCAAAGGCCTTAGTCATCAGAGAAATGTAAATCATAATGATTCTGAGAGTCAGACTTCTAATCATCAGAAGGGCTAAAAACAGAAATTCAAGAGATAGCACATGTTGGCAAGGATGTGGAGCAAGGGGAACACTCTACCATTGCTTGTGGGAAAGCAAACTTATACAACCACTTTGGAAATAAATTTGGCAGTTTCTCAGAAAACTGGGAATACTTCTACCTCAAGACCCAACTATAACATTCCTGGTCATTTAAGCAAAAGATGTTCCACCATCCCACAAAGACACTTGTCCAACTATGTTCATAGCAACTTTATTCAAAATAACCAGAAAGTGAAAATAAACTAGACATGCCTCATGGATAAAGAAAATAAAGTACATCTGCACAATGGAATATTATTCAGTTATAAAAACAAAAACAACATGAATTTTGCAGGCAAATGGATGGATCTTGGGAATATCATTTTGAGTAAAGTAACCCTGTCCTAAAAAGACATGCAAGGTACGTACTCACTTATAAGTAGCTATTGGCCAAAAATAATTACAGGATATCCTTGCTATACTCCACATAGCCAAAGAAACTAAACAAGAAGGAAGGCACAAGAGAGGATTCTTGAATCACACTTAGAAAAGGGAATAAAATAATCAGAAAAGGCAGATGAAGGGAAGGAACCTAAAGGCAGGGGGGATATGGGAGAGGAATAGGAGAGTAGAGGATCAGGTGTAGGGGGTTGAAGAGAAGAGATTGCCAGATAGCCATGAGAAATGAATGGAAATCTGCAACTGACTGGAGCAGGGAGGTGGGGTGCATCTCCAGGATGTGATAGAGACCTAGGATAAGGGAGTCATCCAAAAATCAATGAGGGCAACCTTAGGTGTGACTCACAACATTGCAAATATAGAGCCTGAAGAGGCCACCTACTGTACCCAGGAAGGAACCCCAGTGGAGTGATAGGGACACCAACTCACCCACAAAATCTTTGACCCAAAATTTATCCTGCCTATAAGAAATGCAGGGACAGAGGAAGGAGCAGAGACTAAAGGAATGGCTAACTAATAACCAGTTCTGTGGAAAGCCACGATAGCATTCGCCATCACAAGATGGCACTGGCTTCCACTGTGCCAGCCCGACCTCTTTTCAGGAAACAAGCTGTGTGCGCATGTACAAGAGTGTGTTCACGCCAAGTCTTTGCCCACCCCGAGGCGTGCCAGTGAGATCATGGGTAAGCGACCACTCAGGCGTGGACGCGCCGTGCTAGGGTTTTATAAGCAGCGCCTTTCTGGGCCCCAGGTCTCTCCTCTTCAAGATGCAATAAACGCTTTGCTGCAGAAGGATCCTGGTGTCCGTGTGCGTTCTTGCTAGCGAGACAATAGCGCGGGACACTTGGTGCTGAAACCCAGGACAAATGCCTCACCATCGCCTCCGTTCGCGGAGAGGATTCAGAACTGCAGGACGAAGGTAAGCTCTGAGAGGCATGTTTGGTCTTGATCTCTCTCATCTCTCTCTCCCATTAGAAGGTGCAGTGGAAGCTTTTGTTCTTGTTTTGGCAGCGCTCATTCTTTTTCTTTTGGTTTCATTCTGTTTCCATCGGTGGTCATGTTAGCCGATTTTGCGGCTGCCACTAGGCACAGTCAGACGGACATAGATAAGCCACGGTGCCTCTCCTATATCTAAGCTTCTCCTGTAGATAAGGGAGCAGTATGGGAGCTTCACACTCAGTGATCACAGCGCTGCAGTCTGTCTTAAAGCAGCACGAGCTAAAAGTCTCTACAAAATACCTTGGAATGTTTTGTTAAAGAGGTCGATCGCGTAGCACCTTGGTACGCGTGTTCAGGGTCGTTGACCCTTGCCTCCTGGGAGAAATTAAGGGGAGACTTAGTTAGGGAACAACAGAATGGGAAATTGAAAGTGGGGACCATGACATTATGGAAACTGGTGAAATCGTGGCTAGAAGATGAGAAATGCCACCCAACAGTAATAGCAGGACAGGGGGCATTAGAGGAGTTACAGGACAGCATGTCAGAAACAGAGCGAGGTGAAAGATTAGAAACTTTAAGAAGGAAAGGTGCACCTAAGAAAAGAGGCCCTTCCAAGGACCTTGAATCTGAGGAAGCGAGAGATAGGGGAAAGTACGCCCTGGGAGAGAAACAGGGAAAGGAGGAGAAAACCCCGAAAAAGAAAAGCCTTTATCCAGTAGAGGAGTTAGAGGCTTTGGGGCTTGATAGTTCAGAAACAGACAAGCTTAGCCCCTCTGAGGAAGAGGATTTAGAAGATGAGGCAGCTCGCTATGAAGAAGAAAGATATGGGCCTAGGTGGAGAGCCACTGTGAAGAAACCGAAAGTTATGGATCCTTTGTGGGCAAGGCTGGTAATTTTGTTTATTTTTTTCTTTGTGTGGGAAGCCGTTACAGCCATTAGGACAGGTCAGAGGGTCCTTGCAGAGCAACAAGAAAGTATGTCGGAGGGAGAAAAGGTCTTGAAAGAAAAAAAGAAAACAAAAGGAGATAAAAGGAACACAGTATTTTGGGAGAAAAATTTTGTCTTTGTGCTTGTAAAAGGTGTGATTAGGCTCTGGAAACTTCACAGAGTCATACTGATCAGATTTGATAGAGGTAGACTGCCTGAAAAATTTATTCAGGAGAATCAAACAAAAAGATATCTCAATTGTAAACTTTTGTCTTGAGAATTGTACAGAGTGTGCCTACTTGGATTCCTGGTCTCAAGGACTTTCAGCTGAGACCAGGCAGAACACATCAGCTACAGCATTAGTTTCATTTTTCCTACCCCCTACCCCCAAGGACATCTCAACGCCCATGCACAGCTTGATGGAGTTAATGTAATTGGGTTGTGAGTGGAAATATTCAGGACTGTGTTTCACTTCCATACCATTTGTGAATGTCAGTCGTGCTGCTCAGATATCCCGTAATATATCTCAGTATCTTACAGGAATTTGGTTTCAACACGTTGATGGACTAGTCCAGGAATTGAGACAATCCATCGTCCATATCAACTCCACTCGAGTGGATGGTCACTGTGGAAGTGGTGGGAAAGGGGAAATCCTACCTCTCTGCTGACTTCTATTGGAATCTGGGTCCCTTTAGTGGGACACCATCTAGTTTTTCCCCTCTGTCTATTGTCTGTCCTTGGTGCACCAAGCTGTCCATGTATGTCAGTTTATGTCTGTGGTTTTTGTTTCTTGTTGCTTAAATGTTTTATGTTTCATGTGCAAAAGAGAAAATGGTAAAAAAAAAAAAAAAACTATCTGCTGGTCGTTCACACCTTGATTTGATTTTAACTCGTTTCAAAAAAGGAACAAATGAATAAAAAGCAGTTCAATCAGCCCTTGGAGCCTTGCACCTGTAGTAGGAGCCTGGGTCAGCTGGAGAAGCTGCCCAGGGATGAGTGTCTGCATGAGCTGATTATTAGACTTAGCAGGTGACAAGGTGCTTCTCTTAAAATCACAGCTAGAAAAGTCATAATGGTGTTTGGTCTAAATATTGAAGATATGTGTAGCCACTTCAATTTTGTTTCTGATTGGTTCTAAATGTATAATTATTCTCTACATGCCCTGGTTATGGACTATTGACTTTTATGTTATTGGATATGGTTTAAAAAAATGTAACATTGGCAATAGAAAGTTGACTTAAAACTGTAATTTGGCTGAAGTCATTTTAGACAACATGCGGCATGAGCCAACCTAGGGAAATAGGTCTAAATTGAGATAATATTTTTATGAAACTCTTTTTCTAGAAACCAGGCTTCTAAAAGAATTTAGGGCAATGTCTCTTTGTTGAGGTACTGGAGACCGCACCATCGTGTGTTCATATGTAGGAATTGGCAGTCAAACTTTGTAGCATGAAGGATAGACTTGGAGTTTTGGAGACTGGATTTTGGAGACTAGATCGTTTGTTGGTGGTTGAGTTTTGCTTTCTAAAGTTGTGGTTTGCCCTGAAGTTATCTGTATTTTAATGCTAATTCCACTGCCCCAAGGACAGCTGCCTAGTCACTACTCAGAACTCAGGTGACCTTGTGGTTGTGCTCTGGTGTTACAAGGAGAACTTAAGGATTGTGATTAAGGATTGCCAGTGTTGCATTGACTAACTCAAACTTATTTATAATTGAGAAAAAATCAAACAGGTAGAGATTGTTACAGGATTTACGAAGGATTGATGAGGTTTTGGAACTTGTGAGAGCATTACAGCCAGTTTGCTTACTCCAACTGCCATTTCAAGACAGATTTAGAGGATTGATTTTATGCAATTTGTTTACGTCCTGGCTATTGTGAGTTTTCATTTCATGAGCTTGCTTATAATTTTAGAGAGCCCATGAAGTGATATCATTAAAAATTTTACAAAAGAATGGCTAATAGCCTTATATTATGTAATTTTGTTGCTTCTTCAATGTAAGAAGTTAGAACTTTGAATCTTTCAGTGTATATGGAAATTTTTACTACAAATCTTGGCTCTCAAAATGAGCTTTAATATTTGGGGAGTAGCTGTTACACTACTCCAGAAAAGAATATTTGAAACTAATTTTAAGCTTCCAAGGATATGTTAATTGCCAAAATACCTCACCTTACCAGAGGACTTAAGCCTTTGTTATCCTCATTGGAGATAAAGCTTTTGTCGTATTAGTACAAAATTGTAGGCTAGAGTCATGGAAGTATTTTAAAAAGAAACCTGGTGAAACATACCTTATTCCAAACAGCAATCAAATTGGTTATTACAAAATACTGATATTTGGCCTATTACATTTACAAATTTCAGGCAAAATTGATAATTTTACTCTTTGCATGCTTTTGTATTTACTGTAAATTTGTGCATGCAACCCATAGAAAATGCGCTTAGTGAATTTATAAGTGGTTCATCTAATGAAAAGGCTACATGTATGATTGGATCACTTGTTTATTCTCTTGAGTTTCCCCTGCTTCAACACAGACTAATAAATTACGTGCTGTAGCCACTGTTTTTAAATGTTAAAAATCAAGCTTTCAATTCATATACTGATAGCCAATGTGTGGCTTGTGGTTTTACAATTGATTAAAAAGTTTTCCTTTTTTTAAGATACTACTAGCCCTCAAATTTTACAATTACTTAATGCTTTATTAGAGGCAGGTTTTCTACTTGAAATCAGTGAGTGATGATTTCAGTGTGACTGTCTGACAACTCACTGTCCTTTCAGTGCTCTGGCTCAGACAACTAAACAAAACCATAGACCCAGCTCTTTGAAAATGGTAATGGAGTTGATAACACACCCTCACGAAAAGAGGAAGACTCCAGTTGCTTACTTACAACACCCAGCCTCACCCCAAGTTGTGGAATGTTTAGTTGTGCTGGAGGTCCTCGAGGCTTTCCTGGGCCCGCTTAACATTGTATCAGATTCCTCCTATGTGGTTAATGCGGTTAAGGTTCTTGAGGTGGCTAGATTAATTAGGCCTTCCAGCAAACTTGCTCAAATTTTTTCAACAAATTCAATCTACCCTTCTTGGCAGGCGATCCCCTGTATTTATAACACATATTAGAGCTCAATCGGGCCTTCCTGGTCCAATGTCCTGCGGAAATGACCTAGCAGACCAAGCTACAAGAGTGATTGCAGTTGCCTTGTCCCCCAAATTAGATGTAACAAAAGAATTTCACAGACAATTTCATGTGACGGCTGAAATTTTACGCCGCCGATTTGCTTTGACTAGAAAAGAAGCTAGGGAGATAGTTACCCAATGTCAAAACTGTTGTCAATTCCTGCCTATACCCCATGTGGGAGTTAATCCATGAGGACTACAACCGCTACAGGTCTGGCAAATGGATGTTACTCATATCCCTTCTTTTGGAAGACTTCAGTATCTGCATGTTTCTATTGATACATGCTCTGGCATCATGTTTGCTACACCTCTAACAGGGGAAAAGGCCTCGAATGTAATTCAACATTGCCTCGAGGCATGGAGTGCTTGGGGTAAACCCAAACTCCTTAAGACAGACAATGGACCAGCCTATACTTCTCAAAAATTTCAACAATTCTGCCACCAGATGGATGTGACTCACTTGACTGGTCTCCCATATAATCCTCAAGGGCAGGGCATTGTAGAACGTGCCCATCGCACTCTCAAATCCTATTTAATTAAACAAAAAGGGGGAGTCGAGGAGGCTCTACCCTCAGTACCAAGAGTAGCTGTTTCCATGGCACTCTTCACCCTTAATTTTTTAAATCTTGATGCCCAAGGCCATACTACGGCCGAACGTCACTGTTCAGAGCCTGATAGACCAAAAGAGATGGTAAAATGGAAAGATGTTTTGACTGGTCTATGGAAAGGCCTGGATCCTATATTAATAAGATCCAGGGAAGCTGTTTGTGTTTTCCTGCAGGAAGAAGACAACCCATTTTGGCTACCGGAATGACTGACACGAAGAATTCTGACGCCTAGAAATGACTCCCGGATGGGTCCCTCGGAAACTACCTCTAGCCCTCGCACTGCCTCTTTGGATCTGGGTTCCTAGTATATTGGGAGAATTTTGTCTGCCTTTCCGAAGCCCATGCCTGTTCGTAATGATGCAGTCGTTTTCCCTATGTTCTTTACAACCAACAAAACTCTAGAACTACCTTACTTA
This sequence comes from Rattus rattus, assembly GCF_011064425.1. Taxonomy (NCBI): domain Eukaryota; kingdom Metazoa; phylum Chordata; class Mammalia; order Rodentia; family Muridae; genus Rattus; species Rattus rattus. Next base: position 10,317,093 of record NC_046158.1, read on the forward strand.
CCATTTGATCCCACCCGGGCACCACTAGGGGAGAATCGTTCTTTATCAGAACAAGGTTCTCTTTGTTTTCAAATTGACGGAACAGGAAGATGCATCAAGCTCACAGGCCGGGCCTTAGGAATGTTTGATGCACAGACGGGAGGCCGAGTGAGATTGACCCAGGACATTAGTAACCCAAGTATAACAATTACAAACATGACCTTTTGGCAGGAGGCAATTTGGGTCAATGGCACATTTCTGTCACCCAATGTCACAGACAAGGACCGTCCTCGTCAACCCAGAATAGCCCCCCATTGCAGTCCGGAGGATGAGTGACGAATCCCACCCTGGACTGACTGCCAATCTTCCAGTTCCCGCTGGGCAGATCAGGACGGAACCTTCTCCTTTTCCCCCAATATGATGTCGGATCCCGGAGAATACCTGACAGAGTTTAGACCCAGGGCCATGAGACAGGGACTCTTTCGACAAGACCTTAGAATGCACCCCTTTCATAAGTGGGTACTTTGTGGAGTTAATGGTAGTTGTACAGAACTTAATCCCTTGGTCTTTATCCAAGGAGGAGCTGTTGGAAAGGCCTCCTTTACTGGCGTCTCAAGATTTTTTCAGTACTGGGGGTCGGAGTCTGTTTCCATGGGAACTGATGGAACTACAACTATTTAATAAGACTTTGGTGAACCAGACTGATTATCCACCTACCCCAGTCTGTGTTTACCCCCCTTTCTTGTTTATCCTTTCCAATGATTCATTTGAAGCCTGTTCTAATGATTCTTGTTGGACGTCACAATGCTGGAATTCAAAGTGGGCTAATCGTGCCATGGTTGCAAGAGTCCTGCGGTGGGTTCCTGTCCCTGTAGAAACCCCTTCCACCTTGTCCTTATTCAGGCAGAAAAGAGATTTTGGAATAACGGCGGCTGTGGTAGTGGTGATGGCTACTGCGGCAGCTGCAGCAACTGCCGCTGGGATTGCCATGGCAACCACAGTCCGAACAGACACAGTCCTGAATCAATTGTCAGCCACAGTGGCAGACGCTGTTGATCTTCATACCTCCGCCAGTGCCCAGTTGAAGGGCGGATTAATGGTTGTTAACCAATGCCTCGACCTGGTAGAGGAAAGATTGGATATTCTCTTTCAATTGGCCCAATTGGGATGTGAGAGAAAATTGGGGGCGCTTTACATTACCAGCGTACAATATGAAAATTTTACACGAGCAGCTAATCTGTCTAGACAATTGCCATTGTATCTTACAGGAAATTGGTCAGCAAGATTTGACGAGACTCTCGAGTCTCTGAGGGCAGCAGTGTTGGCTATCAACTCAACACGAGTGGACCTGTCGCTGATGGAGGGACTCTCTTTCTGGATTTCTTCAGCCTTTCCTCACTTCAAAGAATGGGTGGGGGTGGCTCTGTTTGGTGCAGCCCTATGCTGTGGATTAGTGTTCATGCTATGGTTGGTTTGCAAATTCAGATCTCAACAGAAACGTGACAATGTCGTTATCACTCAAGCACTTGTGGCCATTGAACAAGGGGCCTCCCCTGAAATTTGGTTATCTATGCTCAAGAATTAGTCAACATCTGAGTTCTCTCCTCTTGCACCCCATGGATTTGTGGATCCATTGCACTGGGATGAGAGAGACTCAATGATCATTGATCAGCCCTTGCACATCGCTGAGGTTTCTTCATTGCATGCGATAGGGTGATTGCATGCAATCATGACTTCCCCACTAATTCATTTTTTGGCTGGCCTCTTTTGTAGAGTTCGCCCTAGGCCATTTAGCAGTTACTGCCACACAGTACTGCGGTATCCAGAGACGGGTAACTTTCCTCATGCACAGACCAACCTAAGACACGGGGCCCGGTGGCGATAGGGTTACCCTATGACGGGTAATTCTGTGACATTAGAGGAACGACCTAAGACAGGAGCCACAGCAGATGGACATAACTGCAGAGGCCTAGACCAGCCTCGTTCTAGTAAAACAAAAAGGGGGAGATGTGGAAAGCCGCGATAGCATTCGCCATCACAAGATGGCGCTGGCTTCCGCTGTGCCAGCCCGACCTCTTTTCAGGAAACAAGCTGTGTGCGCATGTGCAAGAGTGTGTTCGCGCCAAGTCTTTGCCCACCCCGGGGCGTGCCAGTGAGATCACGGGTAAGCGATCAATCAGGCGTGGACGCGCCGTGCTAGGGTTTTATAAGCAGCGCCTTTCTGGGCCCCGGGTCTCTCCTCTTCAAGATGCAATAAACGCTTTACTGCAGAAGGATCCTGGTATCCGCATGCATTCTTGCTGGCGAGACGATAGCGCGAGAGACGATAGCGCAGGACACAGTTCAACTTGAGACATCCCATGGGCAAATACAAATCCTGACACTATTAGTGATACTATATTTTACTTGCAGACGGGAATCTAGCATGGCTGCCCACTGAGAGATTCTACACCACAGCTGACTCAAACAGATGAACACACCCACAGCCAAACAGTGGATAGAGCTTCAGATCTCTTATGGATGAATAGGAGGAAAGATTCTAGACCCCAAAAAGGATAGAAACTCCACAGGAAGACTGAGAGAGTCAACTAATATGGACATTTGGGGCTCTCAGAATTTGTACCACTAACCAAACAACATGCACATACTGGACCTAGGCTTCCTGACACAGATATGCAGCTTGGTCTTCATATGGGTTCTGAACAACTGGAGCCAGGGTTATCCAAAAGCTGTTGCCTCTTTGTGAGATATGTTCTTCTACCTGAGCTGCCTTGACTGGCCTCATTGGAAGATGTGCCTAGCCTTACAGAGACTTGATGTGCCCAAGTGAGGGGATACCCAGAGGCTGCAACCCACTCAAAGGAGATATGGAGGGGATGTGCCAATACTCACGGTTCTGGTCTATGCCTAGGACCAAACTGAACCAGCCAAAGAGCTCCCTGCACCCAAATCCCATGAGGAAGAGAACTGAACCCTCAGCAGTGTGGATGCTCCTGAGAAGTCAGAGGATAATACCCTCTGCCCACATTCCAGACCCAAGAGAAAATCGCATAATGCCAACTGTGCCTGCTGAGTGCAAGGCCCTATGAGCAATCAGGGACAGGACCCTTTGATTTGATTCCTGCCCATGCCTAGAGCTGGAAGAGAGTCTCCAGAAGCACAGACACACCTGAGAGCAGAGGTAAGACCCACTTTTCTGCTACCAAGTGACCTGCCTGGTGAATTCAAGATGTAGAGGCAGGGTCAGGGCACTTCCTGTTTCTGGCTCTGCCCAGAAGTGAATTGATACCATTCCACAGTTCCCTGAACCCAAATCCTGTGGGGAAAAGAGCTGACCACTCAGGAGTGCAGACATCCTGAGACCGCAGGACAGATTGCCACCTCTGCACACCTCTGTGCACATCCTGGGTCCAAGGGGAAACTGCACAGTGCCTCTGGACACAGGGATATAGGAACAGACAGTCACCAGTACACGCGGTTCTGGTCTGTGACCAGGACCAAACTAAACTGGCCAAACAGCTCGCTGCACCCAAATCCCATGGGGGAGAGAGCTGGAACTTCAGAAGTGTGGATACTCCTGAGAAGTCAGAGGAGAATACCCTCTGCCCTCTGTCCACAGTCCAGACCCAAGAGGGAATCACATAGTGCCCACTGTGCCCGCTGGGTGCAAGGACCTACATGAGCAATCAGGGGCAGGACCCTTTGATTCCTGCCCATACCTAGAGCTGGAAGACAGTCTCCAGGAGCACCAACACACCTGAAATCAGAGCACCTGTTCTCAGGAAAGACTGAAAGAAAACAGGAAAACAGCTCTACAAGAGTGCTGACACAGAGGCCTACAGCAGGGTCAAGACACTCTCAGAAAGAGCAAGACAAACAAACACCAGAGACAACCCAATGGCTAGAGGCAAGTACAGGAACCTAAGCAACAGAAACTAAGACTACTTGGCATCATCAGACCCAGTTCTCCCACCAAAGAAAGTACTGGATATCCAAGCACACCAGAAATCAATATTTAGATTTAAAATCACATTTTTTGATAATGATGGAGGACTTTAAGAAAGACATAAAGAACTCCCTTAAAGAAAGCAGGAAAACACAAGTAAAAAGTAGAAGTCCATAGAGAGGAAACACAAAATTCCCTGAAAGAATTACAGGAAAACACAATCAAACAGGTGAAGAAATTGAAAATGGAAATAGAAACATTAAAGAAAGCACAAAGGAAGACAACCCTGGATATAGAAAACCTAAGGAAGAGACAAGGAGCCATAGATACAAGCACCACCAACAGAATACAACAGATAGAAGAGAGAATCTCAGGGGCAGAAGATACCATAGAAAACATCGACACAACTGTCAAAGATAATGTAAAATGGAAAAAGGTCCTAGCCCAAAACATACAGGAAATCCAGGACACAATGAGAAGATCAAACCTAAGGGTAATAGGTATAGAAAAAAGTGAAGACTTCCAACTTAAAGGGCCAGTAAACATATTGAACAAAATTATAGAAGAAAACTCCCCTAACCTAAAGAAAGAGATGCCCATAAATATACAAGAAGGCTTCAGAACTCCAACTAGATTGGACCAGAAGAGAAATTCCTCACATCACATAATAGTTAAAATACAAATGCACAAAACAAGGAATGAATATTAAAAGCAGTAAGGGAAAAATGTCAAGTGACATATAAAGGCAGACCTATGAGAATTACAGCAGACTTCTCACCAGAACTATGAGAGCCAGAAGATCCTGGACAGATGTCACACAAACCCTAAGAGAACACAAATGCCAGCCCAGGTTACTGTATCCTGCAAAACTGTCAATTAACATACATGGAGAAACCAAGATATTCCATGACAAAACCAAATTTACACAATATCTTTCTACAAACCCAGCCCTACAAAGGATGGAAAACTCCAATACAAGGACAGAAACTACACCATACAGAAAGCAGGAATATAATTTCCTTGCAATGAAACCAAAAGAGAGATGAAAAAACATAATTCCACCTCTAACAATGAAAAAAAAGGAAGAGACAATCACTATTCCTTAATATTTCTGAACATCAACGGACTCAATTCCCCAATAAAAAGACATAGACTAACAGACTGGATATTTAAAGAGCATCCAGCATTTTTCTGCATGCAGGAAACACACCTCAGAGACAAAGACAGATACTACCTCAGAGTAAATGACTGAAAAACAACTTTCCAAGCAAATGGCACTAAGAAACAAGCTGGAGTTGCCATTCTAATATCAAATAAAATTGACTTTCAACCAAAAGTCATTAAAAGAAGATAAGGAAAGACAGTTCATATTCATCAAAGGAAAAATCCACCAACATGAACTCTCAAACCTAAATATCTATGCTCCAAATGCAAGGGCAGCAACATTCATAAAAGAAACTTTACTAAAGTTCAAAGCACACATTGCACCTCACACGACAATAGTAGAAGATTTCAACACTGCACTCTCATCAGTGGAGAGATCATGGAAACAGAAATTAAACAGAGACATAGAGAAACTAACAGAAGTTATGAACCAAATGGATTTAACAGATATTTATAGAACATTCCATCCTAAATCAAAAAGATATAAATTCCTCTGAGCAACTCATGAAACCTTCTCCAAAATTGATCATATAATCGGTCACAAAACAGGCCTCAAAAGAACCAGGAAGATAGAAATAACCCGATGCATCCTAATAGATGACTGGTCTTCAATAACAACAATAATGACAGAAAGCCCATGTATACATGTAAGTTGAACAATGCTCTACTCAATGACAACTTGGTCTAGAAAGAAAGAAGGAAAGAAAGAAAGAAAGAAAGAAAGAAAGAAAGAAAGAAAGAAAGAAAGAAAGAAAGAAAGGAAGGAAGGAAGGAAGGAAGGAAGGAAGGAAGAAAGAAAGAAAGAAAGAAAGAAAGAAAGAAAGAAAGAAAGAAAGAAAGAAAGAAAGGAAGGAAGAAAGGAAGAAAGGAAGGAAGAAAGAAATTAAAGACTTCTTGGATTTATGAAAATGAAGATACAACATTCCCAAACTTGAGGGACACAATGAAAGCAGTACTAAGAGGAAAACTCATAGCTCTGAGTGCCTGCAGAAAGAAACAGGAGAGAGCATACATCAGCAGCTTGACAGCACATCTAAAACTTCTAGAACAAAAAGACTCCCAAGAGGAGTAGAAGGCAGGAAATAATCAAACTCGGGGCAGTAATCAACAAAGTAAAAACAAAAAGGACTATACAAAGAATCAACTGGACCAAAAGCTGGTTGTTTGAAAAAAATCAACAAGATAGATAAACCCTTAGCCGAACTAACCAGAAAGAACAGAGAGTGTGTCCAAATTATCAAAATCAGAAATGAAAAGGAGACATAACAACAGAATCTGAGTAAATTCAAAAACTCATCAGATCCTATTATGAAAGACTATATTCAACAAAACTTGAAAATCTGGAGGAAATGGACAATTTTCTAGAAAATTACCAGGTATCAAAGTTAAATCAGGAACAGATAAACCATCTAAACAACCCCATAACTCCTAAAGAAATAGAAGTAGTCATTAAAAGACTCCCAACCAAAAGGAGCACAGGACCAGATAGGTTTAGTGCAGAATTCTATCACACCTTCATAGAAGACCTCATACCAATACTGTCCAAACTTTTCCACAAAATTGAAACAGATGGGGGACTATCAAATTCCTTCTATGAGGCAACATTTACTATTATATTTAAACCACATAAAGACCCAACAAAGAAAGAGAACTACAGACCAATTTCCCTTATGGATATTGATGCAAAAATACTCAATAAAATTCTTGCAAACCGAATTCAAGAATACATCAAAACAATTATCCATCATGATCAAGTAGGCTTCATTCAAGATGTGCAGGGATAAGTCAATACTTGGAAAACCATCAACATAATCCACTGTATAAAATAAACTCAAAGATAAAAACCACATGATCATTTCATTAGATGCTGAGAAAGCATTTGACAAAATTCAACACCCCTTCATGATAAAAGCCCTGGAAAGAACAGGAATACAAGGCCCATATCTAAACATAGTAAAAGCAATATGCAGAAAACCAGTAGTTAACATTAAACTAAATGTTAGAGAGAATCTTGAAGCAATCCCACTAAAATCAGGCACTAGACATGGCTGCCCACTCTCTCCCTAATTATTAAATCCTAATTATTAAATGTAGTTCTCGAAGTCCTAGCTAGAGCAATCAGACAACAAAAGGACGTCAAAGGGATACAAATTGGAAAGGAAGAAGCCAAATTATCACTACAGATGATAAAATAGTATACTTAAGTGACTACAAAAGTTCCACCTGAGAACTACTAAGCCTGATAACCAACTTCAGCAAAGTGGAGGGGTATAAAATTAACTCAAACAAATCAGTAGCCTTCCTCTACTCAAAAGATAAACAGGCTGAGAAAGAAATTAGGGGGAAACACCCTTCATAATAGTCCCAAATAATATAAAATACCTTGGCGTGACTTTAACCAAGCAAGTGAAAGATCTATATGATAAGAACTTCAAGTCTCTGAAGAAAGAAATTGAAAAAGATCTCAGAAGATGGAAAGATCTCTCATGCTCATGGATTGGCAGGATTAATATAATAAAAATGGCCATTTTACCAAAAGCAATCTACAGATTCAATGCAATCCCCATCAAAATCCCAACTCAATTCTTCATAGAGTTAGAAAGAACAATTTGCAAATTCATTTAAAATAACAAAATACCCAGGATAGCTAAAACTATCCTCAACAATAAAAGGACTTCTGGGGGCATCACCATTCCTGACCTGAAGCAGTATTACAGAGCAATAGTGATAAAAAAAAAACTGTATGATATTAGTACAGAGAAAGGCAGGTAGATAAATGGAATAGAATTGAAGACCCAGAAATGAACCCACACACCTATGGTCACTTGATTTTTTACAAAGGAACCAAAACCATACAATAGAAAAAAGATAGCATTTGGAGCAAATGGTGCTGGTTCAACTAGAGGTCAGCATGTAGAAGAATGCAAATCGAACCATTCTTATTACCCTCTACAGAGCTTAAGTCTAAGTGGGTCAAGGACCTCCACATCAAACCAGATACATTCAAACTAATAGAAGAAAATGTGGGGAAGAATCTCAAACACATGATCACTGGGGAAAATTTCCTGAACAGAACACCAATGGCTTATGCTCTAAGATCAAGAATTGACAAATGGGATCTCATAAAACTTCGAAGTTTCTGTAAGGCAAAGGACATTGTTGTTAGGACAAAATGGCAATCAACAGATTGGGAAAAGATCTTTACCAATCCTACAACTGATAGAAGGCTTATACCCAAAATATACAAAGAACTCAAGAAGTTAGACCACAGGGAAACAAATAACTCTATTAAAAATGGGTTCAGAGCTAAACAAAGAATTCACAGCTGAGGAATGCCAAATGGCTGAGAAACACCTAAAGAAATGTTCAACATCTTTACTCATAAGGGAAATGCAAATCAAAACAACCCTGAGATTCCACCTCACACCAGTCAGAATGGCTAAGATAAAAAACTTAGGTGACAGCAGATGCTGGCAAGGATGTGGAGAAAGAGGAACACTCCTCCATTGTTGGTGGGATTGCAAACTTGTACATTCACTCTGGAAATCAGTCTGGAGGTTCCTCAGAAAATTGGACATTCCACTACCTGGAGACCCAGCTATTCCTCTCTTGAGCATATACACAAAAGATGCTCCAACATACAACAAAGACACAAGCTCCACTATGTTCATAGCAGCCTTAATTATAATAGCCAGAAGCTGGAAAGAACCTAGATGCCCTTCAACAAAGAAATGGATACAGAAAATAAGGCACATCTACACAATGGTGTACTACTCTGCTATCAAAAACAATGGCTTCCTGAAATTCATAGGCAAATGGATGGAACTAGACAATATCATCCCAAGTGAGGTAACCCAATCTCAGAAAAACACACACACAATATGCACTCATTGATAAGTGGATATTAGCCCAAATGCTCGAATTACACAAGATGCAATGCATGAACTCAAGAAGGATGACAATAATGTGATTCTTCACTCCTTCTTTAAAAGGGGAACAAAAATATCCAAAGGAGGTGATAGGGAGGCAAAGTTTAGAGCAGAGACTGAATGATAGGCCATTCAGAGCCTGCCCCACATGGTCCATATATATATATGTGTGTGTGTGTGTGTGTGAGAGAGAGAGAGAGAGAGAGAGAGAGAGAGAGAGAGAGAGAGAGAGAGAGACAGACCTTGAACATTGGGAAAACAACATGGCACATAAACTAAGTAAAAAAAAAAATGACTAGTGGAACTGTGTCTGGTACTGTCTTGCTTGAGGGTGATAATGGAGGATTTAGAAGAATCCTCCAGCCTTGTCTTTTATGCCTGGTCACTTACTTCTGAGTCCATATAGGATTCCTTGAAGTCCACACTGGAGCATAATCCCTATAGAAACCTCTGCAAATTTGAATCTGTGATACCATCTCCAAAGTCCTGCACAACCTAGTAGCTTTGCAAATGCTACTGCCACAAAGTCAAATACCTTCAGAAGCCACGTTGAATGGTGCCCTATCGAGTGAACTTCTGGGATATCTTATATCCTATATGACTGTAGAATACCATGATCCTTGGTGCTTGGCAACTACTGTAAGTTGCCTGAAAGTTGTCACACATTTTTAGAGATTACAGAAGACTTCACAAGCACAAGCTGAATCCAGAATAGATGCTTAAGGCTTTACTTGGATTTGGGATAGGGGGTCCTGGCAGGAGTGTGGTCCAGTGTGTAGTTAGTATCTATGATGAGATGGTCTTGAACGTGATGTCTCAATGTTGTGTGGTCATGGAGAAGAGCACTCCAGGAAAAGTACTACGATCCATTAAAGACAGGCTTGACTCTTGGTTTGCAGTCTTGAGGGGCAGCTGTGACAGTAATAGGAACAGAGGTAAGGGTCCCTCTTTCTATGTGACTAATAATCAAAGTGTGACTCACAGAAAACAGATGTCAATCATGGACCTTCCTTCCCATAGGTACTATGAGGTCACTGCTGGGCAAGCCCACTTGACCAGGTAGGTCATGAAGCATCTATCATGGGTGTGTCAGGAATAATATGAGGCCACACGGAGACCATGGCATAGGAAAGAATAAAAGGGGAATGAACATATTCACAAGTGTCCTGGGATTTTGCCTTAGGCCACATACTTGAGAGGCCACTCATGCTTAGACATGGAAGTCTACTCTATCTGGGTACAAAGGTCTACACAGATAGACAACAAAACTCAAGTACTGTAGAGTCTGAGCTGTCCTAAGGTTCATGCAGGGAGTAACTTACCATTACTAACTTCAGGGACACACGTTTCTGTAAAAAACAAAGAAAAACCCAAGGTTGTTGCAGGATACTGAATGAATATCCAAGACCCATCACAACTCAGTTTAACTGCTACAATGACCACCTCCTAAAGCATGGACATTTTGTCAATATGTGGGGAGAGGAGGGCAATTGGTGGCACAAAGAGTCACAAGGAACATGGAGAAACACAAGTGTCACTCAGAGTATGGTAGACATAGGAGGATGTGGGGAAGGGACATATATTGCTCTATGTAACTACTGGGAAGCATGGTCTCTTTGGTAACTTATGATATCTAACTTATGATCTCTAAAGTCACCCACTCACCTCTCTGCTGAGGCACAATGATGTTTTCTAGTGGAAAGCCTTTTGACTGTATGAATTTCTTGAACTCTTCTAGGGCCTGAGGGTTTTCTTTGGGGTCCTTCCCTGTGGGCAGAGGTTTGACGTGAAGGGTCATGGTTGGACAAGTGTAAAGGAAGCAGTAGTACAAAATAGGATCTCTGCCCAGAACTAAGGATATCACCCTGACACAAGTGCAGGCAGTAAAGGAGACAGCACTTTGAGTAGAGAGGGAGGTAGGGCAGGCAGATAAAATAAGATGCCATATTCTAAATGACTATGAAGGAACAAACCCAGAGCTTGAAGGAACCTGTGGTACAGGGACACTATTCTGTGTTTCAACTCTAGGAGAACATTGTTGATAACAGGCCTCTTAGGCCCCAACCCTTCAAAGTGAACTTCATAACATCTGAGAACCCAGAAAATAGTGCTTGACTGCTTGAAGATTATATCCTGAGTGATCATGGCCCTAAGGGTCATGTCTGATCTTTTCCATGACAGTCCCTGTCTAGCTGACCCTTATCACTCAGATAATGCATACCTCATAAGCAGTGCCCTATGTTCAAACCTAGACACCCATAATACCTCCCATGGTAAGCATTATAATCCCCAGTGCCAACTCAAAATTCCTGTACATCCTGTAACTTCGGGTGATCAAGGTCCTACCTATGAGCTCTCCCGCATAGATTTTTTTCTCAATTAACTTGAGTTCACTGTAGAAGACATAGTGGTCCATCACTGGCAGCTCATAGACGTATGTAAGTAGTGAATTCCAAACTGGAGATGAACAGAGAAAATGGGTCTGCAGTGTCTTCATCTGGACACATCATTCTGATTCACACTAAGAAATTTTTAGAGCAGTGGCTTACACTGTTCATAATGCCATGACCCTTTAATGAATTTCTTCATGCTTTGGTGACACCCAACCATAACAGTATTCCATTGTTACTTCATACCTGTAATTTTGCCACAGTTAGGAACCCTAATGTAAATATTTCATACGTGGGATATCTGATATGTGATGCTCACCCAGAAGGGGTTGTATAACCCATAGTCTTAGAACTACTATTCTAGAATATTTTATCAATAACCTATTAACTTTTGATCATATAAAGCCAGGGCTTGTTCTTGCTTCATCACAGGATGAAAGTTCTCTCCTGAAAAGGTATCATCCCAGGTACAGAGTCTGAAACATGGTGGCAACTAACAATGGATGTTGGATATGACCACTTAGCAGCAACCCTCCTCTGCTTCCTAGATCCCAAGCCTCAATTTCCCTGTGGGCCAAAGAACAGAATTCTAGAGAGGTAAGTGCGGTCTCTCCTGTGGACTAGCCTGTGACCTCAAGAATCCCCTAGAAGTTAATTGGCTACCCTCTGATGGAAGCTCAGCAGAAAAGGAATGCTCGAATCACAGGAGCACATCACTGTAAGAGAGTATCACATGCAGCCCAGAAGACTGTAACAGTTAGGGTTAAATATCTACTTGAAGAGCAATAATTTTGTGGAAGACGTGGCTTTGTCCATATTGTGACACATTACCTTAATTATGATAAATGAAGTAGTAAGAAGTACTTTAACTGTGGTGGGACTGTCCACTGGGCAAAGTGCTAGCGTGCAAGCATCACTCATTCTTTTACCCTGGCAGTAGACGTAATGTAAACAGCAACTTTAAATGCCATCTGCCTTGACTTCCCTGCTACGATGGATACGACTTTGAAAAGTGAACTAAAGTGAACCCCTTTTCCCTAATCAGAAGACACTGATTTTATCACAGCAATGGGAGAAGAAATTCCATCAGGGACTCACAGGATCTGTACATGCCAGGTTTCTCAGTTTTCTCCATCAAGAAATCAATCCGGATGCACTCTCCATTAAGCCTAGAAGGAGGAAACACCAGCAGCCTATTTCAGAGCGCACACCTGAGCACCACTCAGCTTACAAGATGAATCTCTCGCCTCCAAAAGCCAAGTCAAATCCAACTGCAATTTGACATGGGTGCTTGGATGGGTTCCCCTCATAGGAATACTCTGCTTGTCATCAACACTCAAAGGATAGAGAGAAAGCTGGTGGTGATACTCACACACAATACATAGTGACCTCCATACTTCCCTTGTGTAACATTCTGACAACGAAGGGGAATTCTTCCATTGAGATTAACTCTGGGGTGTTGACATCGTATACTATTGCCTTTTTGTACCAGGTCCCTGAGACCTATAATAAAGACAGTACTGAGGACACCCCACCCCAAGACAAGATCTCCCCCAGGCTCCAGCACATGGAAAGTTGAATGTAGAAACATTCCAGAGCTGCTTGGAGCCCCTGAGCTAAGAGGTCCGAGCAGCCCAGTTCAGGTTTGTAAGGTATGCCTGAAAACCTAGGTTGCAGTTAGGCAGAAAGTGTATGTTCCCAGAGCCCCCAAACACTCTATTACAGGGCATGACAGTCCACTCCTGCGAAATATTCTGGTTCTTGGAGTCACTGCAACTAGAAAACTTCTATGTTCCACCTAAGGAACCTAGAAGGATCCCTGCCAGCTGGCAGAACAGCAGGAGATACAGCCAAGCAGTTGAGAGGAGAAAAAACTGCAAACAGACATACAATGTTAGAGGGCAGTTTCAGAAGAATTAAAAGTTTGTAAGAGCAATCTCCAGTCTCCAAGCATAGGAAAAGAGTCAGTTCTCCAACCACAGCTAGCCCTGTCCACCATCCCTCCCTGCCTCACATTCCTGTCTTCTGAGAGGAAGGGCAGGTCATCCTGGGCCTGTAGGACAGGCATCAGACAAAACAGGGTGACAGTCAGGACCAGGCTCTTCATCGTCAGGCTCTGAACTCTAGACAACAGGTCACTTGGGTGACTGGATGAGGCTGTGCTGGCTCCTCAGAGAACGCCCTTTATGAGTACAAATGGCACTGACCACACCCCTCCTAGACAAAGCCATGTTCAGCATGAGGGTGGGGGTTATTGTGCTGATATCTTGTAATCATTCTCTGCCAACTGCAGATAAAGACACAATGCCATGAAATGTCTGCATCACAAAGGGTGCCCCATAAACAGGACACATTACATTAGTAAATGAGACAACCAGAAAGGGAGGACCATAGTTTCCTCTTGCTTCTTCTCCACACTTCCATTTGCCCTCCTGCCACCGTTGGCTTCCTTGACCATCTTACCTAGAAGGTGACTTTCTCCCATTTGAGCTGAGAAAACAACTGAGCTTATTAACCACACACAATATTACCAGTGCTCTGGGAACAAACTGGGCACAAGGAGCCCACCAACTTACCTTCTGCTACTGTATGGCTCTACCTCAGATGTGAGCAGGGAAACATTTTGTGTGTCAAGTCAAGATGACAACAAGGAGCTCCTGACTTTACTGTTGTGGGAGAGATGAGCCACAAAATATTAGAGACCACAGTCACCAAAACAGCTTCACTTTGGACACCAGGGAGCTGTATTCTCTTAGAGCACTTCTTCACCTACAGTCTTTTATCCCTCTCCTTTCCAGTGTAACCATCATCCATCTGTTTACTCAATTATATGCACAGCTCCTGGAGAGTAGGAACTTGACTCCTGTAATGCACACCTTATTCCAGAAACTAAAAGGATCTATCCACACACGGCAGTCACCAATCTGTGTCAACTAAAGGGAAGTTTCTCCACTGTGGATCAGAGTTTTATATGGAAAAATGTGACTTGAGTCTTCTGATATGTTTACTATTTTAGAACCTTAGGATAAGACACATGGAACCCCTGTGATGCCTTGATAGGCCTTCCACATCTGGTCTATCTGAAACATACGAGGTCCATCAAAGAATTTTGTGAACCAGAGCTGGGGAAGTTTAATACACTAGAGCTCCTCATCTACCAAAGTCTTTCCCTACTTTGTCAGTTTGACAACTGGCAAGCCATCAACGTGACCTTGAGTCTTGTTTGCTTTGAATGGGGACGCACAAGTAACACATGGAGGCCTGACAGTCACCTGGGCCCAGAGCCCACAACTGAGCTGCCTTGGCCACCTCACCTTCTGGATACAGCCCAGCTCCCTCTCCAGCAGGAACTCTATTTTGTCCCTCCCCATCAGAATGGGGGTTTCAGGTTCAGGGTCCCGAGACCCATCTTGCCTGAGCTCTAGTCCTACAAAGGCATATTTCTGCCTTTGGACAGCTTTAAAAGTCTATAAACAATATTAATAAGCTTTCTATGATAAGCCCTGGGCTATGGTGAGGAGCTAACATAATCCAGGCCTGTAAGCTACTGCTGAGAAGGAAGTCTGATATCCAAGGAGTGATGGGGTGGGGCCAGTGCTCTTTAGAACAAGAGATTAGTTAGCAACCTGGAGTCTCTGCACCCTGGGTGACAAAGACTTTGTATACTTGTACTGTAGATCACATAACATATAACCTTAACACCCTGCTGGCAGTGGTGTGTATAGTGCTTTCGTCAGAAAAACCATGAGAGCCAAAAGCAGATGGTTAACAGATGAGGTCTGTAGCCATCATACTGTTGTGCAATCTGAAGGGCATCTCCTGCCCTCCTCAGATTCTTCCCATCATGTGCCCACCTGCCCCCATGTCCCAGCTGGCTGAATTCTACCAAGTTCTGCAGCTATACTCATAGATGCCTGTTATGTTAAAGTGATTTAAGCTCCTATGAGGAAATGGAGGGGGAAAGGGTTACAAGCAGTCCTGGGTTAACAGGACAGGAAGTTGATAACATAACAGGAGTTAACAGAACAGCTGTTTGTGGTCAGCCCTGAGTATATCTTATAAAGATGGTAGGAAAGAAGGGAGAGTCCTAGCCAATGTTGTTTCCATGCTCTAAGGCATATTTCTTCATGCCTCTTCTTCCTTTCTGTTTGCAGTTCCTGCATGGATCCCAAGCTCCAGAACTCTAGCCTTCATTGCTTCATATTCTCTATAACTTTGGATTGATCACACCTTCTCTATCCTGCTAATTCCTAGGTATCTCACTGCAAAGAACAGAGTCTGAACTTTACTAAGCATTAGCAGAAAAACATTTATTTTTAAACTTTTTATTGATTCTTTCTGGTTTCACATCATGCACATCATTTCCGGTCATCTCCCTGTCTTTCATATCTGCCCTTTGACCTTTCAAATTACCCCCACCCAAAATACAAACACACAAATAAACAAAAAAGAAATAATCAACTAACAAAAATCAAAGCATCAAAAACATCTCATCTTGATGGCTCAAGTATGTTGTGTGTCCCAGAGTAGATTCATTTGTCCACACATCTTCAACAGATGAACAATTTTTTAATTTTTCTTTCACTTATTCACTTTACATCCCATTCACTACCCTCTTCCTGGTTGCCCCTTCACATAATCCTTCCCCCATACCTCTCCCCTTCTCCTATTATTTGGTGGCGCCCTCTGGGTATCCCCCTAACTTGGAACTTCAATTTTCAAGTGCTTCCTCTCACACTAAGGACACTCAAAGCACTCAAGCTGGAAGGATTCATCCAACATACAGACAACAGCTCATTGGTTAGCCCCCGGTCCTGTTGTTCAGGACTCATATGAAGACCAAGCTGCACATCTGTTACATATGGGCTGGGAGACCTAGGTCCAGCCCATATATTTGCTTTGGTTGGTGGTTCAGTCTCTGGGAGCCTACAATGGTCCAGGTTGGTTGTTTCTGTCGGTCTTCCTGTGGAGTTCCTATCCTCTTAGGGACTGCAGTCCCTCCTCCTCTTCTTCAATAAGAGTCCCAAACCTCCATTCACTATTTGGCTATAGATGTGTGTCTATGTCTGAGTCAGTTGGTGGATGGGACTTCTCAGAAGACAGGCATACTAGACTCTGATCTGCAAGCATAAAGAGTATCATTAACAAGCAGGGATTGGTGCTTGCCCATGGGAGGATATGTCTCAAGTTGGACCAGTTATTGGTTGGCCTTTCCCTCAAGTCCAAGTGAATTAAGGACCTCAACATTAAACCAGATACACTAAATCTAATAGAAGAGAAAATGGGACATACCCTTGAATGCATTGGTGCAAGAGGCAATTCCTGAAAACAACAGTGGCTTGGGCTCTAAAATCGACAATTGATAAATGGGACTTCAGGAAACTGAAAGGCTTCTGTAAGACAAAGGTACTGTCAATAGGACAAAAGGGCAACCTACAGATTGGGAAAGGATCTTCACCAACCCTACATCTGATAGAGGGATAATATCCAAAATTTATAAAGAACTCAAGAAATTAGACACCAACTACCCAAATAATCCAATTTAAAAATGAGCCACAGAGTTAGCCAGAGAATTCTCAACAGAGGAAACCCGAGTAGCCAAGAAATGCTTAAAGAATTGTTCAGAATCCTTAGTCATCAGTGAAATGGAAGCCAAACAACTCAGAGTCCATCTCACATCATTCGATTGGCTAATACCAAAAACTCAAGTAATTACATGAGCTGGATGTGGACCAGGGGAAACGCACCTCTATTGCTCGTGGAAATGGAAATGTATACAATCACTTTGGAACTCAATTTCATGCATTCTCAGAAAACTGAAAATTGTTCCACCTCAAGACCCAACTATACTATTCCTAGGGATACACCCAAGAGATGTTCCAACATCCCACAAAAACCCTTGTTCAACTATATCCATAGCAGCTTTATTCTTACTAGTCAGGAACTGGAAACAACCAAGATGGCCTTCACCTGAAGAATATGTGGTACATCTACACAACGGGATACTACTCAGCTATTTAAAAAAAAAAAAAGGCATCAGGTTGGGGATTTGGCTCAGTGGTAGTGTGCTTGCCTAGGAAGCACAAGGCCCTGGGTTCGGTCCTCAGCTCCGGAAAAAAAAAAAGGCATCATGAACTTTTCAACAAATAGATAAATCTTCAGAATATCATCCTGAGTGTGGTAGCCCAGTCCCCAAAACACACGCATGGTATGTATTCACTTATAAGTGGATATGAGCCATAAACTAAAGACTGCCCATGGTGTGCTCCATAGACCCAAGAAGGCTAGACATAGAGGAGGTCACAAGAAAGGGTGCTCACTTGGAAGTGGGAATAGAATGGGATTGGAAGGCAGATGGAGGGAGGGTGCTAGGTGAGAAATGGCATTAAGAGGGGGGTGGGCCTTCTCTAAAAGGGGAACAAGAATACCCTTGGCAGGGAATAGGGAGGCAAAGTTTAGAACAGAGACTGAAGGAACACCCATTCAGAGCCTGCCCCACATGTGGCCCATACATATACAGCCACCAAACTAGATAAGATGGATGAAGCAAAGAAGTGCAGGCTGTCAGGAACTGCATGCAGATCTCTCCTGAGAGACACAGCCAGAATACAGCAAATACAGAGGCGAATGCCAGCAGCAAACCACTGAACTGAGAACAGGACCCCCGTTGAAGGAATCAGAGAAAGGACTGAAAGAGCTTGAAGGGGCTTGAGACCCCATATGAACAACAATGCCAACCAACCAGAGCTTCAAGGGACTAAGCCACTACCCAAAAGACTATACATGGACTGACCCTGGGCTCCAACTGAGGTAGCAATGAATAGCCTAGTAAGGGAACCAGGGGAAAGGGAAGCCCTTGGTACTGCCAAGACTGAATACCCAGTGAACGGGATTGTTGTGGGGAGGGTGGTAATGGGGAGAGGATGGGGAGGGGAACAACCATACAGAAAGGGAGGGGGAGGGACTAGGGGAAACCAGGAAAGGGAATAACAATTGAAATGTAAATAAGAGCTTTTCTGCCGGGGCAGCCATCTTCCAGTAACTCACCAAAATGAAGAACACAAAAGGAAAGAGGAGAGGTACTCGGTATATGTTCTCTAGACCTTTTAGGAAACATGGAGTCGTTCCTTTGGCCAGATACATGTGAATCTACAAGAAGGGTGATATTGTAGACATCAAGGGAATGGGCACTGTTCAAAAAGGAATGCCCCATAAGTGTTACCACGGAAAACCGGAAGAGTCTACAATGTCACCCAGCATGCCGTGGGCATCACTGTAAACTAGCAAGTTAAAGGCAAGATTCTGGCCAAGAGGATCAATGTGCAGATTGAGCACATCAAGCACTCAAAGAGCAGAGACAGCTTCCTGAAGCGGGTGAAGGAGAACGATCAGAAGAAAAAGGAAGCCAAAGAGAAGGGCATCTGGGTTCAGCTGAAGCGCCAGCCTGCGCCACCCAGAGAAGCCCACTGTGAGGACTAACGGGAAGGAGCCTGAGCTGCTGGAGCCCATTCCATACGAATTCATGGCCTAATGTACACAAAGGAAATAAAGGACCTGGACTGCAAAGTCTTTTCCTTAAAATAAAAAATAAATAAATAAATAAATAAAATAAAAAAAGGTAAATAAGAAATCCCCAATTTAATAAAGATGGAGAAAAAAAGAAATTCAAATACAAATAAAAAAAAAAAGGAAGGGAGTGGGATGGCTGGTAGGGTCAGGTGTGGGGACAGTTAGAGAGGGTGACCAGATGGACATGAGAATTAATGAAAATCTGCAATTGATGAAAGGGAAAAGTAGGGGGCATCTCAATAGAAAGACTTTTTGATAGCACCAAAAAGTCTTATACCAGGCATAAGCAAACTGGCAGTGACTCAAGTGTGTCTTAGTTAGGTGTGTATGGATGTGGTAAAACACAGTGTGATCCAAAAAATGGAGAGGAAATTGTTTGTCTACAATCTACAATTCATAATCCATAATTGAGATAAGTCAAGGTAGAAATGGATGCTTAGGCCACGTAGGAATGTGGCCTACTAGCTTCCTCTTTAAGGCTTGCTCAGCTTGCTTTTTATAGCACAAAGCAATACAGGCCCAGAGATGGCATTGTGCCTAGTGACCTGGACAAACCCACATTAACCACCAGTTAAGATTATACACAAGAAGCTTGTCTATTGATCCCTGTGTACAGTTAATACAATGCAGAAAGCCCCAACTGTAGACTAAGTATTAAAAAAAGGAAAAAAACATAAACAAGGTTAACAAGGTATACTAGAAGTATGAGGCCCTATGAGGGGATAGTGTGGTTGCCCTAGGGAAGGATCCAATAAGGCTAAAAACAAAACCAGAACTGACAAACCACTTGGCCAAGATCACTGGATAAAACACATTTCTGACACCATGGTGGAACCAGTCTTGTAGAAGGAGCCCTATGGAAAAATAGTTCCCTCCACCAACCTCCTGCAAACCTCAGTTAGTGTCACTAGTTTTCCACAGAGTTGTCTTGTTGGGTAGCCATTGTTCAGTCTACTGGGTTATCCTGTCCCCTGATTATTTAATTGTATATTATTACATTGTGGCACATGCCAAGAGGAACAACCAAATGGAACAAGGTGGACAGCAACTCCAGGGGTGAGGGATGTGTAATCAAAAGGAATTACAGTCACTTGCACAAAGGAGAATTTAAATACCTAATTGAAGGTGGTGAAGAAAATGAGCCATGAATGAGAGAACTGGAAGAGTACTCCAGGTAGGAGGAACATTCAGTGAGGCCTGGAAGGGGCAGAGTGAGCTTGGCTATGCCAGGACCTGACTGGAGGGCAGAGAAGATGGAGCAGATGGCAAGGCAGGGACAAGAAAATTGTCAGAGACAATTAGAGGAAGGGTAGAGTAAACTTGTGGACCACTGTGGCACTTCCATTTTTACTGTGAGGAAAATGGAGACCAGAGTTGGGTGTTCTCATGGTCAAGACACAACTCAGTGTCTCAAACAAAAATCACAAGTGAAATGAAAACTCAGTAGGTAGAAAGACAAGAGTCACAGAAGACTCAAAGAGCTGCAAGCTTCAGAGTGGCTTTGTGCAGGTTCCACAGCAGCTTCCAGGTTCTTCCTCACACTCCTTCAGGATCTCAGAATTTCTCTAGGAGAGACGGGTGGTCTCTCTGGGCTGAAGCCGTGTCAGTGCTACCTTCTTCCTTTCAGATATCACATTGCTGTGTTATCTCCAACACTGCAAAAAAATACTACCCAGTGTGGTTACTCGCACTGCCCTTAATGTCCTGCAGGATCCCCTTCAAATTTCAAAGAGCTCTACCTGGTTGATCCTGCCAGTAGCATATGCTTGTCTCAAAGATTAAGCCATGCATGTCAAAGTACGCACGGTCGGTACAGTGAAACTGCAAATGGCTCATTAAATCAGTTATGGTTCCTTTGGTCACTCACTCCTCTCCAAGAGGAACACTCCTCCATTGTTGGTGGGATTGCAGACTGGTACAACCATTCTGGAAATCAGTCTGGAGGTTCCTCAGAAAATTGGACATTGAACTACCTGAGGACCCAGTTATACCTCTCTTGGGCATATACCGAAAAGTTGCCCCAACATATAAAAAAGACACATGCTCCACTATGTTCATGGCAGCCTTTATTTATAATAGCCAGAAGCTGGAAAGAACCCAGATGCCCTTCAACAGAGGAATGGATACAGAAAATGTGGTACATCTACACAATGGAATATTACTTCAGCTATCAAAAACAATGATTTTATGAAATTTATAGGCAAATGGTCGGAACTGGAAAATATCATCCTGAGTGAGGTAACCCAATCACAGAAAAACACACATGGTATGCACTCATTGGTAAGCGGCTATTAGCCCAAATCCTCAAATTACACTAGATGCACAGAACACCTGAAACTAAAGAAGGATGACCAAAATGCGAATGCTTCACTCCTTCTTTAAGAGGGGAACAAGAATACCCTTGGGAGGGAATAGGGAGGCAAAGTTTAGAATAGAGGCTGAAGGAACACCCATTCAGAGCCTGCCCCATGTGTGGCCCATACATATACAGCCACCAAACTAGATAAGATGAATGAAGCAAAGAAGTGCAGGCCAACAGGAACTGGATGTAGATCTCTCCTGAGAGACACACACAGAATACAGCAAATACATAGGCGAATGCCAGCAGCAAACCACTGAACTGAGAATGGGACCCCCATTTGAAGGAATCAGAGAAAGGACTGAAAGAGCTTGAAGTGGCTCGAGACCCCATATGAACAACAATTCCAACCAACCAGAGCTTCCAGGGACTAAGCCACTACTCAAAGACTATACATGGACTGACCCTGGGCTCCAACTGCATAGGTAGCAATGAATAGCCTAGTAAGAGCACCAGTGGAAGGGGAAGCCCTTGGTCCTGCCAAGACTGAACCCCCAGTGAACCTGTTTGTTGGGGGGAGGGCAGTAATGGGGAGAGGATGGGGAGGGGAACACCCATATAGAAGGGAAAGAGGAGGGGTTAGGGGGATGTTGGCCTGGAAACCGGGAAAGGGAATAACAATTGAAATGTAAATAAGAAATACCCAAGTTAATAAAGATGGAGAAAAAAAAGTCTCCCAACCAAAAAAAGCCCAAGACCAGATGGCTTTAGTGGAGAATTCGAGCAGACCTTCAAAGAAGACTTAATACCAATGCTCTTCAAACTATTCCACAAAATAAAAACTGAAGGAATACTATCCATTTTTTTCTTTGAAGCCACAATTATGCTTATACTTAAACCACACAAAGATACTACAAAGAAAGATAAATTCAAATTTATTCCCCTCATTAATATCAATGGAAAAATACTCAATAAAAATTCTTACACATTGAATCCAAGAACACATCAAAAGGATCATTCACCAGGATCAAGTAGACCTCATCCCAGGGATAGTTCAATATAGGAAAATCCATCCATGTAATCCACTATATAAACAAACTCAAAGAAAAAAACCATATGATTATTCCATTCCATTCTAAGAGACCATTTGACAAATTTCAACACACCTTCACGATAAAAGTTTTGGAAAAATCAGGAATTCAAGGCCCATACCTAAACATAGTAAAAGCAATATACAGCAAACCAGTAACCAACATCATACTAAATGGAGAGAAACTTGAAGCAATTCCACTAAAATCAGGGATTAGACAAGGTTGCCCACTCCTTACCTATTCAATATAGTACTTGAAATCCTAACAAGAGCAATCAGAACAAAAAGGGAGGTCAAAGGGATACAAATTGAAAAGAAAGAAGGCAAAATATCACTATTTGCAGGTGATATGACAGTATACTTAAGTGATCCCAAAAATTCCACCAGAGAACTCATAAACCTGATAAACACCTTCAGCAAAGTGACTGCATAGAAAATTAGCTCAAACAATTCAGTAAGAAGCCTTCTTCTACTCAAAGGATGAACAGGCTGAAAAATAAATTAGGAAAATGACACCCTTCTCAATACTCACAAAAAAGTATAAAATACTTTGGTGTGACTCTGATCAAACAAGGGAAAGTTCTGTATGACAAGAACTTCAAGTCTTTTGAGAAAGTAATTGAATGAGATTTCAGAAGATGGAAAGATCTCCTATTCACATGGCAGGATTAATACAGCAATAATTGCCATCTTGCTGAAAGTAATCTACAGATTTAATCCAATCTCCATCAAAATTCCAGCTCAATTCTTCATAGAGTTAGAAAGAAATTTGCAAATTCATTTGAAATAACAAAAAATCCAGTATAGAATAACTATTCACAACAATGAAAGAACTTCTAGGAGAATCACCTTCCCTGAACTCAGGCTGTATCAATGAGCAATCGTGAGAAGAAGGAGGAGGAGGGGGGAGGAGGAGGAGGAGGAGGAGGAGGAGGAGGAGGAGGAGGAGGAGGAGGAGGAGGAGGAGGAGGAGAAGGAGGAGAAGGAGAAGGAGAAGGAAAAGGAGGAGGAGGAGAAGGAGAAGAAGAAGAAGAAGAAGAAGAAGAAGAAGAAGAAGAAGAAGAAGAAGAAGAAGAAGAAGAAGAAGAAGAAGAAGAGAAGAAGAAGAAGAAAAAGAGCTTCATTGGTTGAGACAGGCAGGTAGATCAATGGAATAGAATTGAAGACCCAGAAATGAACCCACACAATTATGGTCACTTGATCTTTGACAAAGGAGCTAAAATTATCCAATGGAAAAAAGATAAAATTTTCAACTAATGGTGTTGGTTCAACTAGAGGCCAACATGTAGAAGAATGCAAATCGATCCATGCTTATCACCCTGTACAAAGCTTAAGTCCAAGTGGATCAAGGACCTCCACATCAAACCAGACACACTCAGACTAATAGAAGAAAAAGTGAGGAAGAGCCTCAAACACGTGGGCACTGAGGAAAATTTCCTGAACAGAACACCAAGGGCTTATGCTCTAAGATCAAGAATCGACAAATGGAACTTCATAAAATTGTAAAGCTTCTGTAAGGGAAAGGACACTGTCATTAGGACTTCCAATGGCTAATATCCAATATATACAAAGAACTCAAGAAATTGATCCATTCTTATCTCCTTGTATGAAGTTCAAATTCAACTGGATCAAAGATCGCCACATAAAACCAGATACACTATTGGGTTGGGGATTTAGCTCAGTGGTAGAGCGCTTGCCTAGCAAGCACAAGGCCCTGGGTTTGGTCCCCAGCTCTGGAAAAAAAAAAAAAAAAAAAAAAAAAAAACCAGATACACTCAAACTAATAGAAGAGTAAGTGGGGAACATCCTCGAACACATAGGCACTGGGAAATTTTTCCTGAAAAGAAAATCAGTGGCTTCTGCTCTAAGATCAAGAATCAACAAATGGACCAGGATGTTGATTTTGCTTGATGATGATATGGTGGTGGCGGTGGCGGCAGCGGTGGTAGTGTCAGAATTACTCAATTAAATGGCTTGCTTAGAAGCTTGAATATACTGTTCTACCTACCTATCTCTACCTATCTATCTATCTATCTATCTATCTATCTATCGTCTATCATTTATATATTATCTATCTTTTAATGTAGTCTGTATTCTATGTATGTATGTATATATGTAAATATATATATACATATCACCTATCAATCTATCAATTGTCTATCTATATCAATTTACCTATCATCTGACATCTATCTATCCATCTATCATATATACCCTGTTACCTATCATTTAAGCATTTTGTGTGTGTACATATGTTACAGCTGTTTGCTGATTTCAGAAGGTACAAGTTTTCTTCTATGTATAAACTTTTTCAATTCTCTTTATTCCTGGGTAAATTTTCTCTCACATCACACTACATATGTTTTTTCCACCACTCTTCTCTCTAGAAAAAAATGTTATTATTCTTTTATCTCGATATTGTAAAGATTTGTTAAGACAAGAATGTTTGACAATATGATTAGAAGTCCGCCTTCTGACTCTCTTTTAAGTATGTCTTTTCTTTCTTGCTCAATACCTACTATGATGAACACCTGTTACAAATGCCTATTTACTTTACCTCTTTCATTCTCATATTTTCCCACCAGCAAGTCTGAAATGAGATCTGTTTATTTTCTTGTTAACAAATCAGATATGGGTTGGTTTCTGTGAGACAGTTCCAGTCATGCCTTCCGCTTGACTGCTGATTACAGAAGAGTGGCTGCAGGAGGCTCACCCATGTAGAAGTACAGGTGCTGCTTCTCAGAGTCAATGTATTTTATTTTCTTCTTGCCATACTAAAAGGACAGAGAATAAAAGACCCATTATTCTGTAGTATGTGTGCTTTCGTGTGTGTGTGTGTGTGTGTGTGTGTGTGTGTGTGTGTGTGTGTGTGAAAGAGAGAGACAGACAGACAGACAGATGGACAGGGGGAGGCATGAAGGTGAAGTATGATTTTAGGAGTCTGCCTGTCACACTTGAGACACTAGAAGAACCAGAATAGGCTTGTAAGTAAATAATGTGCTTTAACTGTGGATAATTCTTGCGCAGATGGATTATTTTATTTTATCATATGGAGTTTGTTATCATTAAAATATTCTTATTTATTAAAATATAGAAAAAAGAATCAACAAATGGGAGCTCATAAAATTACAAAGCTTCTTTTTTTTTTTATTAACTTGAGTATTTCTTATGTACATTTCAGTGTTATTCCTTTCGGTTTCGGCAAACATCCCCTTCCCCCCTTCCTTATGGGTGTTCCTCCCCACCCTCCCCCATTGCCGCCCCCCCGACAGTCTAGTTCACTGGGGTTCAGTCTTAGCAGGACCCAGGGCTTCCCCTTCCACTGGTGCTCTTACTAGGATATTCATTGCTACCTATGAGGTCAGAGTCCAGAGTCAGTCCATGTATAGTCTTTAGATAGTGGCTTAGTCCCTGGAAGCTCTGGTTGCTTGGCGTTGTTGTACATATGGGGTCTCGAGCCCCTTCAAGCTCTTCCAGTTCTTTCTCTGATTCCTTCAACGGGGGTCCTATTCTCAGTTCAGTGGTTTGCTGCTGGCATTCGCCTCCTGTATTTGCTGTATTCTGGCTGTGTCTCTCAGGGCGATACATCCGGCTCCTGTCGGTCTGCACTTCTTTGCTTCATCCATCTTGTCTAATTGGGTGGCTGTATATGTATGGGCACATGTGGGGCAGGGCTCTGAATGGGTGTTCCTTCAGTCTCTGTTTTAATCTTTGCCTCTCTCTTCCCTGCCAAGGGTATTCTTGTTCCCCCTTTTAAAGAAGGGTGAAACATTCACATTTTTGATCATCCGTCTTGAGTTTCATTTGTTCTAGGCATCTAGGGTAATTCAAGCATTTGGGCTAATAGCCACTTATCAGTGAGTGCATACCATGTATGTCTTTCTGTGATTAGGTTAGCTCACTCAGGATGATATTTTCCAGTTCCAACCATTTGCCTCTAATTTCATAAAGTCGTTGTTTTTGATAGCTGAGTAATATTCCATTGTGTAGATGTACACATTTTCTGTATCCATTCCTCTGTTGAAGGGCATCTGGTTCTTTCCAGCTTCTGGCTATTATAAATAAGGCTGCGATGAACATAGTGGAGCACGATGTCTTTTTTTATATGTTGGGGCATCTTTTGGGTATATGCCCAAGAGAGGTATAGCTGGATCCTCAGGCAGTTCAATGTCCAATTTTCTGAGGAACCCAGACTGATTTCCAGAATGGTTGTACCAGTCTGCAACCCCACCAACAATGGAGGAGTGTTCCTCTTTCTCCACATCCTCGCCAGCATTTGCTGTCACCTGAGTTTTTGATCTTAGCCATTCTCACTGGTGTGAGGTGAAATCTCAGGGTTGTTTTGATTTGCATTTCCCTGATGACTAAAGATGTTGAACATTTCTTTAGGTGTTTCTCAGCCATTCGGCATTCCTCAGCTGTGAATTCTTTGTTTAGCTCTGCACCCCATTTTTTAATAGGGTTATTTGTCTCCCTGCGGTCTAACTTCTTGAGTTCTTTGTATATTTTGGATATAAGGCCTCTATCTGTTGCAGGATTGGTAAAGATCTTTTCCCAATCTGTTGGTTGCCGTTTTGTCCTAACCACAGTGTCCTTTGCCTTACAGAAGCTTTGTAGTTTTATGAGATCCCATTTGTCGATTCTTGATCTTAGAGCATAAGCCATTGGTGTTTTGTTCAGGAAATTTTTTCCAGTGCCCATGTGTTCCAGATGCTTCCCTAGTTTTTCTTCTACTAGTTTGAGTGTGTCTGGTTTGATGTGGAGATCCTTGATCCACTTGGACTTAAGCTTTGTACAGGGTGATAAGAATGGATCGATCTGCATTCTTCTACATGCTGACCTCCAGTTGAACCAGCACCATTTGCTGAAAATGCTATCTTTTTTCCATTGGATGGTTCTGGCTCCTTTGTCAAAAATCAAGTGTGCATAGGTGTGTGGGTTCATTTCTCGGTCTTCAATTCTGTTCCATTGGTCTATCTGTCTGTCTCTGTACCAATACTATGCAGTTTTTATCACTATTGCTCTGTAATACTGCTTGAGTTCAGGGATAGTGATTCCCCCTGAAGTCCTTTTATTGTTGAGGATAGTTTTAGCTATCCTGGTCAAGGGGATACAGATCGGAAAAGAAGAAGTCAAAATATCACTATTTGCAGATGATATGATAGTATATTTAAGTGATCCCAAAAGTTCCACCAGAGAACTACTAAAGCTGATAAACAACTTCAGCAAAAGTGGCTGGGTATAAAATTAACTCAAATAAATCAGTAGCCTTCCTCTACACAAAAGAGAAACAAGCGAGAAAGAAATTAGGGGAAACGACACCCTTCATAATAGACCCAAATAATATAAAGTACCTGTGTGACTTTTTAACCAAGCAAGTAAAAGATTTGTACAACAAGAACTTCAAGACTCTGAAGAAAGAAATTGAAGAAGACCTCAGAAGATGGAAAGATCTCCCATGCTCATGGATTGGCAGGATTAATATAGTAAAATGGCCATTTTACCAAAAAAGCGATCTACAGATTCAATGCAATCCCCATCAAAATACCAATCAATTCTTCAAAGAGTTAGACAGAACAATTTGCAAATTCATCTGGAATTACAAAGCTTCTTTACAGCAAAGGACACTGTCAATAGGACAAAACAGCAACCAACATATTGAGAAAGGATCTTTACCCATCCTATATCCAATAGAGGACTAACATGTAATATATACAAAGAACTCAAGAAGGTAGACTCCAGCGAACCAAATAACCCTACTTAAAAATGTAGCACAGAGCTAAACAAAGAATTCTCAACTAAGGAATAGCAAATGGCCAAGAAGAATCACCTAAAGAAATTTTCAATATCTTTAGCCATCAGGGAAGTGCAAATCAAAGCAACCCTGAAATTCCACCTCACACCAATCAGAATGGCTAAGATCAAAAACTCAGGTAACAGCTAATGCTGGTGAACATGTGGAGAAAGAGAAACACACCTCCATTGTTGGTGAAATTGCAAGCTGATACAACCAGTCTGGAAATCATTCTGGCAGTTCATCAGAAAATTGCACATAGTACTTCCTGAGGACCCAGCTTTACCTGGAATATACCCAAAAGATGCTCCAACATATACAAGGACACATGCTTCACTATGTTGATAGCAGTCTTATTTATAATAGCCAGAAGTTGAAAAGAACCCAGATGTCCCTCAACAGAAGAATGGATACAGAAAAGGTGGTACGTTTACACAATGGAGTACTACTCAGCTATTAAAAACAATAACTATGTGAAATTCATACGCAAATGGATGGAACTAGAAAATATCATCCTGAGTGAGGTCACCAAGTCACAAAAAAACACACATGGTATGCACTCACTGATAAGTGGATATTAGCCCTAAAGCTCAAATTACCCAAGATACAATCCACAAACCACAGAAAGTTCAAGAAAAAGGATGGAAGTATGGATGCTTCAGTCCTTCTTAGAAGGAAGAACAAACTACCCACAGGAGGAAATACAGGAACAAAGAGTGGATCAGAGAAAGAAGGAAAGGCCATCCAGAGACTGCCCCACCTGGGGATCCATCCCATATGCAGCCACCAAACTTAGTCACTATTGCTGATGCCAAGAAGTGATTGCTGACAGGATCCTGATATGGATGTCTCCTGAGAGGCTCTGCCAGAGCCTTTTGATACAGATTAGGATGCTTGCAGCCAACCATCAGACAGAACGGGGATACCAATTGAGGAGTTAGAGAAAGGACTGAAGACATTTTCAACCCTAAGGAAGAACAACAATCTCAACCAACCAGACCCCACAGAGCTCTCAGGAACTAAACCACCAACCAAAGAGTGCACATGCAGGAACCCATGGCTCCAGTCCAGTATTGTCTTTCATCAATAGGAGAAGAAACCCTTGGTCCTGTGAAGACTGGTTTCCCCAGTGTAGGGGAATGCTAGAGTGGTGAGGTGGGAGAGAGTGGGTGAGAGTGGGAACATCCTCATAGAAGCAGGTATAGGGGTTTGGGAGGGGGAAACCTGGAAAGTGGATAACATTTGAAATGTAAATACATAAAATATTCAATAAAAAAGGAAAGAAATTGGAGAGATCCTATAGTAGCATCTTAACCGAATACCCGAAAGCTCTAAAACAAAAAGAAGCAAACACATGGAGGAGGCATAGAGAGCCTTGAGTCAAACTCAAGACTGAAATCAACCAATCAGAAATAAAGAGAACAATGCAAAGAATCAACAAAACTAAGAGCTGGTTCTTTGAGAAAATCAACAAGATAGACAAACCCTTAGCCAAACTAACAAAAAGGCACAGAGACAATATCCAAATTTTAAAAATCAGAAGTGAAAAGAGAGATATAATGGAAATTGAGGAAATTCAAAAATACTACAAAAGCCTATACTCAACAACACTGGAAAATCTGGATGAAATGTGTGATTTCCTACACAGATACTACATACCAAAGTTAAAATAAAAATCAGGTAAACCATCCAAACAGTCCCATAACCCATAAAGAAATAAAAGCAGTCAGTCTTAGTACAGAATTCACCCAGACTTTCAAAAGAGCTAATACCAATAATCCCAAAGTACTCCACAAGATAGAAAAAGAAGGAACACTACATATCTCATTCTATTTGTCCACAGTTACCACACAAAGACCCAACAATGAGAGAGAATTTCAGACCAACTTCACTTATGAACATCAACACAAAAATACTCAATAAAATTCTTGCAAACCAAAGCCAAGAACACATCAAAAATGTCATTCACCACAAACAAGTAGGCTTGATCCCAGGGATGGTTCAATATATGAAAATCCTTCAATGTGACCCACTATATAAACAAACTAAAAGACAAAAATCACATGATCATCTCATTAGATGCTGAAAAAGCATCTGATAAAATCCAATAGCCCTTCATGTTACAAGTCTTGGAGAGATCAGAAACTCAAAGCACATACATAAACATAATAAAAAGCAATATACTGCAAGCCAATGGCCAGCATCAAATTAAGTGGAGAGAAATGTGAAGCAATCTAACTAAAATCAGGGAGCAGACAAGACTGTTCACAGTCCCCCTATCTATTCAATATAATACTTGAAGTACTATCTAGAGCAATAAGACAACAAAGGGGGATTCAAATTGGAAAGAAAGAAATCAGCGCATCATTAAAGGGTAATATAATAGGGTACATAAGCAACCCCCAAAATTCTACCAGAGAACTCCTAGAGCTGATAAACAACTTCAGCAAAGTGGCTGGATATAAAATTCATTCAAACAAGTCAGTAGCCCTCCTTCATACAAATAAGAAATTGGCTGAGAAAGAAATTAGGCAAACAACACCCTTCACAATAGGCATGAATAATATCAAATTTCTTGGTGTAACTCTAACCAAGTAAAATATCTATATGACAAGAACTTCAAGTCCCTGAAGCAAGAAATCAAAGAAGGTCTCAGAAGATGGAAAGATCTCCCCTGCTCATGGATAGGTAGGATTAGCATAGTAAAATGCCATCTTGCCAAAAGCAATGTACAGATTCAATGCAATGAATGGGGGTCAGGATCAGGTATGGGGGAGAAAGGAGAGAAGCCCAGGGAGCCCAGAGAATTAATGAAAATATGCAACTGTTGGGGTAGTGTACGGGGAGACCTCTAGAAAGTCCAGAAACCTGGAATGGGGAAAGCTTCCAGGACTTAATGTGGGTGACATTAGCTGAAATGCCCAACAGTGGGAATTTGGAACCTGAAGAGACCACATCCTGTTGTTAGATCCCCAGTGGAGGGATGGGGACACCAACCCACCTACAAAACTTTGCCCTGTGGAGAGGGCATTGCACATAAAAGGTTTCTGTTAGAACTCAACTTTTCATTGAAACCTGAGACCCCAAGACATGACATGTAGTAAGTCATTGCAACTTCTCTCCTATTGCTTGGTACTCAAGGCCACATCTGCTCATGTCCCTGGAAGATCTCCACAGACCACCCGTTCCCACTTCATAGCATCCTCACCGAGCACATAAAGCCTTATGCAGAGCTGCTAGAAGGACACCCTGGGGGCTTTCTACTTCCAAGTGACAGGGTGTAGCTGCCGCACATTCATATGGCTAATGATCATAAATGGGATAGACAGGAAGTGGGTTTCTGGAGTTCCTCACCCACGAGATGTCCCAATTGAGATTTTTCTGAAACAATGGCTTTTAGTGTATATGATGATTATATGGTCTTTCACTGAAAGCTTGTAGATGTAGAAGAAATCACAGCCCAAAACCACAGATTAAAGAGAAATGGATCTGTGGTGTCTTTCTCAATATTCCACCCACACTACAAACAGTCTGGAAGGTTTCAACAATAACCCATTAGCACCCAGTCGACTAGCTCCAGGCCTTGATGTGATCTCATCACAGAGGTTCCTCAGTGAAAGTGTTCTTCCCAGCTATGGAGTCAGGACCATGGATATCAGTGAAGATGAAGGCTGTGCCTGACTGACCCCCTAGTAGCTACCCTGACCTGATTCCTAAACCCTAAGCTTCAGTCTCCCTATTGAACAGTGGATAGTACTAGAGGGAAGCATGGCCTCTTCTGTGAGCTAACCTGTGGTTTCTGAAATGACTTAGTAATTTACTGGGCCCAAGATGCTCCCCCAAGTGGATCCTTATGACTAGTTTAGAGCTAATTTGGTGGCCCAGTTGAAGCAGGTTACTGTAAAATGGCCCTCGAGCCCAAGTGTGACAGGAATAGGCTCTTCATCTCCAGGCTAAGTGCTGTCAGGTCACTGGTGTGAGGTTGTGTTGGTTCTCTAGAGTGTGCCCTTTACGGCCACAAATGACATTGGCCACATTCCTCCTGGCCATCTGTCATGGCCAAATCCATGTTCATTATGTGGGTGGATGTTATTGCTGTTGTGACCTGTTGGTCATTTGCTGCCACCTCCAAACAAAAGATCTGCAATATCTGCACCATCCAAGGGTATTACTCACAAAGGAACCACAGAAAGTATCAGTAACTCAGGTGTCAAGTGGGGATACAGTCTGCACTCTGAGCCATAGAGGAAGGGCTGTGTTCATTCCCTTGATATCACCAGCCTTTCTCTCGTGCTTCAGACAGCAATGCTACCTTCTCTACTGCTCAGGAAGGGACGTGGTTTCTCCACCAGGCACAGTCTTGCTGATTTCTATAGCCAACACTGTGTTCCCAGCTCACTGCTGCTCATGCCTGA
The DNA here is from genome assembly GCF_011064425.1 of Rattus rattus. Lineage (NCBI taxonomy): Eukaryota > Metazoa > Chordata > Mammalia > Rodentia > Muridae > Rattus > Rattus rattus. Next base: position 10,349,668 of record NC_046158.1, read on the forward strand.
AAGATATGGGTATGGTCACTGTGTGATGATTTGGGGTCACCTGAAATAACAACTCTAAGAGAAGCCAAGCCACGCTCAGTCCCACAGTCACCTGAACTGCTGTGCATAGGACCAAGTGTGCTCTCTTAGAGCACTTCTTACTCTCAGGTGTCTCCCTCCTTCACCTCTGCCCAAAATCTACCTCCTCTGTTGCATTCCAAGCTGCTGAGGAGTAGGATCTTGATGCCTGTATGTCACAGTTTTATCCTGATGCTGAAAAAGATCTAATCACAAGTCAGGGAGTCATGATTATATATGTTCACTAAATGACATATCAAGAGTTTCCTACGTGTGTGAGCTCAGGGATACCTAAGGGCTTGATGAAGGGACTGGTGGGGCCCTAGCACACCCTCCACCATTGAGGCCCCTTCCATACCTTAGGACCTCAGTTTACCCTCTCATTTGTTTGAACACTGACCACCAAGGTGACCCAATGTCTAGTTTCCTTTGGATAGAAAGGGCAAGAAGGAAACCAGGAGTCCACAACCCTCCTGCATCCAGACTCCATTGATAGGCTGCCTTGTCTGCTCTCTCTACTGACTCTGGCCAGCTTCCTCCCCTACAGGAACTCCGCCTCCTTCCTCCTCACTATGCATTTCTTGGCCCTCAATGTCCTGATCTGAAACACAACTGGCCCAGTTTCTGGAGTCAGGTGCTAGTCCTACAATGGTATCTTTGTGCCTTTGTGGACCTAGGATAAACAGCTCCTCATATCCATAAACAATATTAATGAGCAGTCTCTCTGACAAGCCTTGGCTTTTGCTGACATGCTCATATCATATAACCTAGGCATTTGACACCAGCATTCAATGTGCTACTAAGCAGGAAGTCTGTCATCTCAAAAGGAGAAAAGGTGGTACCTGTGCTCTTTAGAACCAAAGAATAATGAGAAGGTGGAATCTCCTTGTCTGAGGTGTCAAGGATTATTTTTTGTCACTCTGTAGATTGCACTCAAATAGCATATACTTCACCATGTGGATCACTGACGAAAGCATTTATGACACTGGTGTACGTAATTCCATCTGTCAAAAAGGCAATGAGAAGCAATAGCCATAGGTGACTGACAAATCATGAGTCTCATGTCTAGTATGATGAGAAGCCTCTGCATTCCTATCACCCTCCTGCCTTTCCCTCTGTCCCAGGAACCTGACTTCTGCCAACCATGCTCAGAGCCCCAAAAGATAAAGTGATGAGAGAATCCATGGTGAGGAAGGGCTTGCAGTCAATCCTGTGTGACTGAAGCATGCCATGATGTGGAGACCTCAGATAGGTAGATGTTCTCAGGAGGAAAAAGTACAGGTGGGTTGGGTCAGCGAGAGTAAATAATATGAAGAGATGATAAGATAGGAGAGAGGGTGCCCTGTCCATAGTGTTCCATGGCCTAAGGCATTTCTGAGTGGCCCCATTTCATTCTGGTGGTGGATCTTATACAGTCCCTGAACTCCACAGCTCCCTATCTCACCACTTCTGGTCACATCCTTCACTGCCCTTGAATGTAAACCTCATCATAGTTACCTTTTAGGCACCTAAGTTTAAAGTTCCTCACTAAAGGGTTCATTTATAGATGTTACATGGCATTTATACATAGTCAACCAATAGCATCAGGCCAGAAAGGGTGTTGGCTGGGACTGAGATGCATTGCATATAGATGGGGAGGAGTCCTGAGATTAATATCAGTAACTCCTGGAAGATGGAACTGGAGATTGTTTCCCTATAGATTACATTGTTTTTTGAGGCTGTATATGGATCACTCTGGCTGCTCAGATCCAGAATAGAAACAATCTGAAGCATGAGTGATCAGTAAAAGAAGTGAAGGATCTTTGAAAATGCTTTTGGTTCCCTGTGTTTTTTTTGAAGGCAGGGCCAAGCACACTGATTGGTGACTTCCCACCACCAGTGCGGCATGCTGCTCCTCTGTGTTTTAGGACACACTATGCTGAGGCCCAGATGTGTCCTATACTAAACACTCAGTCAATAAAAGCAGCTAATGGGATAAGAGGAGCAGTTGCTAATAGGATATGCACACCTTAATCCTATCACTTCAGAAGTAGAGACAAGAGGAACAAGAGTGTAATTTGACCCTTGAATGTGAACTGTTTTAGGCCATGATCAGCTATATTAGACTCTGTCTTTAAAGTTTTTTTAATGAAGAAAAACATTTGCCTAAAAAAGTCTATGCTTCTGTGTTTCTTCTTTACTCTCCACCTCGTGTGTGTGTGTATGTGTGTGTGTGTGTGTGTGTGTGTGTGTGTGTGTGTGTGTGTCCCTTTCTTCCTCCCTCCATCTCCTGTTTTCCTCTTAGGCAGACTGAATCAGACTCCCATAGTGTTCATGTTCTAGATAATAAGGTTTTCATGTTCTTTGCATTTTAATTTCTTTACTGGTCTTATTTTTTATTTTATATGGAGGTTTGAGTGACAATGACCCTCAAGGGCACAGATATTTTGAACACTTGGCCCCAGTTTGTGGCTCTGTTTGTGTATGTGTAAAAAGTATGACCTTGTATGTCACTGAAGGTCAGGCTTTGTGATTTCAAAAGTCACATGGCATTTAGAATTTTCTAGCTATGCTTTCTGTTGTGGTTTGAGATGTGAGTTCTCAGCCCTTCCTGCCACCATACTGGCCTGCAAACCTCCCTGTGAGGGAGGGATTAGTCCATCAGGAGACTTATCCCCTTGAAACTACAAGTCCTAAATACACCCTTCCTTCCTCAGCTAACCTTGGTCTTGGTGTTTTGTCACAGAAGTAGAAAAGGAAACAAGGTGGAACCTGGTATCATGAGAGGGAAACTGCTGTAACAAACATGACAATGAGTGGGGTGAGTTGTGGTGGCATTGAAACTTTGGTCTGGAAAAGGCGTTGGCTGATCAGAGTTCAATGGTTCTTCTGTTCAAGATGGAAAGGGAAAATGCTGAGAGCAAGGCGAATGATGAAGGACTGACTCATGAGGATTCAGAGGGAGGCAGAGACTCTATCTGGGTCATTCTGTGCTGTATGGGATTAATAATCCATAGTTTCTGATGAGCTAGAGCTGAAGAATAGCTGTGATTATGGCACCACCGATGTGAAAGCATGTTTCACTAAGACAATCCATGATGATTAACTGAGCTGAGAAATTAGCAGTGATTAAGGAGACCAGAATCATTGATGTACAGTCTCCTGGGAGAATTCCCTCATGTTCAGCACACAGAAGCTGTGGTCCAGAGGAGGCAAAGGCTACATCTCATGCTTTCAACTGAATTTAGTAATATGTAAGAATCTCCCACATGGTGCTGGGTTTATGTAAGTTTTATTACATTTATTCATGTTGTTTTATATGTGAGGGTTTTGCCTGTGTGTATGTTTGTGCACCACATAATCACTTGATGCCAACAGAAATCAGGAGAGGGCAAAAGATCTCCTAAAAAGGAAATTAGAGATGATTTTGAACTACCATATGGGTACTGGTAATCATTCACCACTCCTCCAAAAGACCATCAAGTGTCCTTAACCACTGATCAATCCAGTCACCAACATGAGGAAGTCATGAATAGAATCTGAGGCTTAGTATTCTGTAGCAGGGCTGGAGCTCCTGAAGAGAGGCCAGAGACCATTGGTGGGGTGCAGTCTCAGTTGCAATGGGACCTCCAGGACCCTGAAGACACCAGTACCATATGCAATCACTGTCAAGAGATCATCAAGTATGAGATGGAGGCTGGCCTGAGCCTGTGAAATGAGCTATTTGTTCTGCAGAGAGCAGAGGCAGAGAAGAGGTTTTATTTGCCTAGGCCCTTTAGATCCCAGAGAATTATAAGCGGGTCCCAGACATCAAGCACTTTTTACGCTGTTGAGGTTTGGTTGTGCTTTTGATTTAGCTGCAATTGAGCCCTATTTCTTCCCTTTGGGAGCAAGAAGGATTTACTGTTTGGGAGAGTTCTTGGGGTTTTTATAAGAGCCCGTGGTCAAGAGAATTTGGCCTTTGAAAGAAACAATAACTTTTTAAAAGATTTGATTTTTTACAGTGTTGAAATTTTTGAAGACTGTGGGAAAAAATGTCTCAGTTTTCTATTTTAGTAGTAATGTCAAGCTGACAGCTTGGGAACAAATGAGAAAGAAAAGGTCATGGTTGAATACTGATGTGTTTGTGCATTAAATTGATGAGTAGTCCATTGTGCTGGTTAGTTTAACTTGACACAAACCTAGACCTCTCAGAGAAGGAAGAATCTCAATTGAAGGATTTCCTCCATCAAACTGGCCTCTAAGCAAGTCTATTAATGAATGATGTGAGAGAACACAATTCTTGTTGGTAGTACCACCCATCAGAAGTTGGTCTTAGTAGCAAACTAAGTCAAGCTGGGCAAGTCCTAAGAGCAAGCCAGTGAGCAACACCCCTCCCTACAAGGCCTCTGCTTCCATTCTTACCTTTAGGTCATGACTTCCAGCTTTGGCTTTCTTCTGTCATGGATTGTGACCTGGTAAGTTGTAAGAAAAAAATAAACCTTTTTTCCTCCCAACTTTGATTGGTTCAGTTTTTTTCTTGGTTGGTTAGTTGGTTAGTTTTTGTTAATGGAAAAGAAACCAATCCAAGATTCTCATGATGAGCAAGAAACAGTGTAGCTATATCTACCTGGACCAGTGAGAGTGGAAAGGGAATCAAACACAGATATTTATAGGAAGAAAAAAGACCCTATGTGGGGACAGTGTGTTTGTCTCTGTGGGATGATATAATAAATGTAAAAACAAAACCAAAACTGACAAGTGACTTGGCCAAGGCCCCAGGATGGAACACTTCTCCACCTTGTTAGAACCAGCCAAGTATGAGCTATCCCATCACAAAATGGTTTCCTCCACAAACCTCCTGTAACCCTCTATCAATGGTTCTAGCTCTCCTTACATTTGTGTTAAGTGTCCATGGCATTAACTATCCCTGCTCACTCTACTGTGTGTTCCATTTCTCTGATTTCTTAATTGTATACTATAACAAGAATGGCACATTCCATTAGGAAGCCCCAAATGAAACAAGTTGAGGAACAACTAAGGAGACAAAGGATTAGGAGGTTCAACGGAATTGCCCAAGTCAGCTGCACAAAGGAAACATTGAAACATAATTGAAGCAAGTGAAGGAAATGAACCATAAAATAAGAAGTAGGAGAGATGGGAAGAACATTCAGTAGAGATTAGAAGAGCCAAAAATAGAGCCAGGAACAGACTGGAGAGAGGGGAGGGAGAGGAAGATGCTACAGGTAAGGTCCAGACAGGGTAGAAGAAACAGCAATAAGATGTAGGCCACTCTAAGGACTTTGTGTTTACTGTAAGTGAAATATGTCAACAAGTGAGGATGTGATATTAACAATTTTATTTTACACTTATTTTCCCAAATTTAAAAGTTATCACAAAGTAATTATTGTGGTAAAAAATAAAAATGGTCGGAAGAGTTGCCACACATACCCTAGAAGTCAATAGTTCCGACTCCAATAGGACTCCACACTGCCCCCAAGTACTTTCGGACCTGGGCAGTATGTGAGCCGTTCTAACCCTGTCAGGCCATCCGGCCTTCACTCAGCTCTCTCAGCAGGTTGCCACCATTCCAGGCATACACATCCCAATTCTGTGGCAGACCCAAGGTGTCCTGCCACCATACACTCTCTTGAACTCAATTAAGTCACCACATGAAAGAACACATCACACAATATCCTCTGATCCAATTAATAAAATATAATTTGCCCATCTACAAAATCCTGTACACAACCATCCCTTAAGAATAGTCATAACAACCTGTAACTATGCACGGAGAAGAATCTTAACATCTGCCGCCATGTTCTCTCAGCTCCCTCTTTCTTGCTCTGGCCTCTCTCCTTTCTAAAGCTTTCCTCCTGCCTGCCCTTCCTTCTTATCCAATGACAGGCCTCATTCTATCCTGTACCTGCCTTCACCTGCATAATTACATCAACCTACAAATAATGAGTGTAATTGTGACACATTTATGTATATGTGAATTGTTTTACTCTAATTTGTAGTCTTCTGACAATATTCTTCCACATGCCCATGCTCCTACCCAGAAGAAGGTAGAGTGATCATCAAACCTGAAGCTGAGACTATAGGCAACTCCTTCCATTCCTCTCTGAATGTTTTATGGCTCTATGACATGCTATAGATTAGAGATTTTCAAGTGAAGAGAGGACTCCAGCTATGCAGCTAAGGAGAATTATCATCCATGTTAAGCTGAAAGTGGTGAGTCAACTTTGGGATCACTCTTATCTTTTGAGAAACCTGGGGGTTGGGGATTTGGCTCAGTGGTAGAGCGCTTGCCTAGGAAGCGCAAGGTCCTGGGTTCGATCCCCAGCCCGAAAAAAAAAAAAAAAAAAAAGAAAAAAAAAAAAAAAAAAAAAAAAAAAAAAAAAAAAAGAGAAACCTGTCCCCGGGTCATGCAAGTAAGCAAGATAAAGACATTAATTGTCCATGATGGACTTTAATCCAACTATACTTACAGCTATCATTGATAGCCTGTATTGAGCACATAGACTATGATCATGTCTCCCAAGAAAACTTCATACAAATCCCATTAAATGCACAGGAATACCTCAACCCATCATGTCCCTGAAACTCTGTGTGAAACATCTCAAGAATACAATCTCTAAAGGGCCAGTGTGTATTCTTGCTCTTGCTCTCTTGCTATTATCCTCTTACCCCTTTGTCCCTTCTCTCCCCAGTCCCTTCCTCCCCCCTTCTCCACATGCACATGCTCTCTCTCTCTCTCTCTCTCTCTCTCTCTCTCTCTCTCTCTCTCTTCCTCTCTTACCACCCCCTCACCCCACCCAAAATAAAATAAAAATAAAAATAAATTTTTAAAAAGGCCACCCTGGGGCTGGAGAGATGGCTCAGTGATTAAGAGCATGAACTGCTCTTCCAGAGGTCCTGAGTTCAAATCCCAGCAACCACATGGTGGCTCACAACCACCTGTAATGGGATCTGATGTCCTCCTCTGGTGTGTCTGAAGACAGCTACAGTGTACTTACATATAATAAATAAAATCTTTTTTAAAATGCTCACCCTGAATCATCTGGGATCCTCCCTTCTCTTCCTTCCTCAAGGAGCACATGCACTGCTAAGCTATAGCTGGCCCTGTAAGGGACATGGGGCAGGTAAGCTGACTTTTCATATGACACCTCTCAGATCATGGTGGCCTGGCCTTCAATATCCGTCTGCAGTCTTACCCCAAAATATCCTGAGTCTTATTTTCAAAGGTTCATGTTTCTGAGAAATTTAGGAAGATGATCCAGGCAGGAACTAGCTGTATTTTGTATGTGAATAATGTGCCCAGGGAAAGAATACTGGTGTGGAAAAGCAGGACACTATCTCTGGCAACTTAAGTGAAGAGATGGAAGGGTCTTGCCCTTCTTCTGTCTGGGTTTGATGACATGAGAGTTTGTTCTCCTGCATGCAGTTTGGGATCTCAGCAGACAGGTCTACAGTATGGTTGGAAGCCTTAGGTATGTCTCTTTCAAAGGCTTCTGAGCTGAGGAGGACTCATGCAGAATTCAATGCACAGTCACAAGCTGGATACAGCCTACACCCTCTCCTAGAAAGAAATGATGAGCTTGATGGTTGGGACATTAGAGGGGAAAGGAGGATTCCACCTGTGACTGTCCCCATCCATTACCTCATTATGCTCTAGACCCCTCCAGCCAGGCTCACATTTGTGAACACGCCCATGAGTAAACCCATTCCCTGCTACAAGGACAACACCACAGTCTTAGTATGGGACCAGTGCTCCCAGTAACAAGGGAGTCCCACTGCAAATCTGTTCAGAGAAAGACCCCAACAATATCAGACACAGAAGAAAATAAAGGCATCAGGGCTGTGTGAGTTGAGACTAGATGTGGACCTGGGCATCAGGACTGGTCATGTGATGGCTGAGGTGAAGAAAGGACAAGAGTTTGCAAATCATCCTCCTAAAGAACCCCATAATGGCAGGAATTGCCCCCAGGTGAAAACTAGACTAAGGGTTGGAAGAAGGAACCCATTCTGGACCCATTGCCTCACAACTTTATCAGCAATTCTCACAGACCCACACATACATGAACGTCATCATTGCGTAGGTGGGATGTACAAAGTTAGTCACATAGTAGGCCAGGGCAAAATCGTCTGTGATTAGGAAATAGATGACTAAGGGGTACTTAGGCCCTGTGGACACAAATGAGCCTCTTTAGAAGTGTCTATGGAAAGGAAGAAGTATAGCCGTGAGCACTTACAGAGATGAAATAAACAAGATTGATCTAAGAAACCATCCAGGAACCTCTTGAACAAAATGTACCCAAAGGATTTCCTAGAGTACAGGAGAAAATGACTCTAATTAGTGCCCTTTCCTTTCTTTCCTAGCACACATCATAGCCCTGACAGTAAGATCAGGGCCACCTTTTTTTCAAATACATGTAACTCAGGCAGAGGCTTTAGAACTCAGTTGGCCATGAGCCTGTTCCCTCCCTGTGTGCAGTCCAAGTCACTCTGGGAAAAAAAGCAACTGACACACTGGTCAGAAAGAGTGAGCAGGGTTGGGGATTTAGCTCAGTGGTAGAGCACTTGCCTAGCAAGCGCAAGGCCCTGGGTTTAGTCCCCAGCTCCGAAAAAAAAGAAAAAAGAAAAAAAAAAGAGTGAGCAGCTCAGACCCCCTTTCAGGACATTCTGACACCTAGAACATACCTGGCTATTTCCCAAGAGCCAAGAACCCACCCTTGGTAAGCAATATGTCTCCAAATGCACCACCCAAATGACAGGATCCCAAGCCTACACTTGGCTCTTTACTACCACATAAACCAGTGACATATTTTTCCTACATAGAAATGACCACAGCCCCATACAATTAGCTCAATGTTCTACCCCATCCTTCTGACCATCATTCCTATAGTTACAGAATCACCTGGTGCACTGCCCAGAGAACACAAAAGGATACCATGTTGACACAGAAAGTTTAGCTTAGATAAGGAAACGTGTGAAGTAGAAACCTCTGGTTTCTTTGGAAAGTCAATTATATCAAACAATGTTTTGCTGAGCACACAGGTAAAAGGATGTTTTGCTAAAGGAGAAATGTGAAAGAAAGTTTTTCTGAAGCAGACACAGGTTAAGGAATGTTTTGCTATAGCAGACACTATATAGAAAAGATGAAAAGATGTGTGGTAAAGGAATATAACTATGACCCCACAGACAGTGGGAGCTGGAGCATTGGTTTGCTTTGCTCTGCCTCGCTAACATCACACATGTATTGATTCTCCTTGTTGCTAAGCTCCATTAGTGGAGATGCCAGAGAGAATCTCGCCAAAGAACTTCTCGTGAGGTTCCTGCGGCTTCTTGCTGCTTCAGTAGCCTCAGGCTAGTTGGCGAACCTTGCAGTTTCTTCAGGACTGAACTACAGCTGCTGGTTCGTGCATGGTGTCTGCCTGCTGAGAGGACTGGAAGGCAGTATGGACTGCGTTCATATTTGGTGTTTGCTACTGGACTGAACTTCTGATATCCTGACAACAAATATTGGACTTACCGCCAAAGAAATATTTCTAAACAGGTCTACTTCCTACCTCTCCCCTGTCCTAACAGCTTTTCTCTTCCCCTACCTCTAGTAGGTGGTGACATAGAGGAGATGTAGAACCCTTATTAAAGTAGGTTGGAAAGATGTATGCCTATGCATGTGTGAAATAAATGGGGTGAAGATTCTTCAGCCAAGAGAAGATATGATCTTCACCCTGAACCCCAATTTCTCAATAGCATCAATGACAAACGTGAAGGGCAGCAGTACACTGGCTTCTTCTTTTCAGGCATAGGCATGTTTCCAGCCCAGTGGATTATATACCGCTCTCCTAGACGCTTGGAGTAGTGAATCTCTGAGTAGTGAATCAAGGACAGAGGAATCATGAAAATGTTCCCAGGATGGAGATGGCGTGGGAGCAGAGAATGGGAAGGGCTTGCATAGCACCTCAGTGCAGACAGGAGGGGTCTGAAGCACTGGAAAGACGCCCTGAGACCTGGTCAGAAGACTAGAGTAGAGGTCTCCACAGATATGAGCTTCCTGAAAGGGACTCCTCCCTGTGTCCTTGTGGAGGTCCTGAACAAGGAACTGAAGAGAGTCACCCAGAATGAGGCATGATACAGAGAAGACAGAGCTCAGAGTGGCCCAGTCATGAGTGGAAGATGACACTAAGCACCCACAGACTATGGAATCATTGAGGGCCACAGTCCCCTCACTGACCAGTCAAGTGACTATGAAGTTCAGATGCTTCCCCCACCCCAACAGTCTGGGATAATCCTCCAAGGACCTGACTCATCAACGTTCTCACAAAACCAATCAGTCTCAGTAAAGTGTTCTGACCCTACCTAGACATAGTAGCCTCACAGACATTAGCACATGAGCTTCCAGCACCTCAGTACCTGCCTTCCCTTGGTCCTGGCTCCTAGGATCCACAAACCCTTGATCTAATTATCTCCCATGCACAGGACCCAGAACAAGATGAGAATTGAAGTGACTGGCTTTTCTGCTTTTGTGGAGGACAGGCAGGATAAAGACCAAGTGTTTCATGGGGAAAGTACAGCAAATGGAGCTGGGTCTCCAGGCCTGGGTGACAGAAAGGGTGAACAGAAGCTAGCCAGCTCTCTGCCTGGAGAAAGAGCTCTGTGAGTAGGCTGTGTGGCTGTGATGATTAACCCAATGAATGTGACAAAGTGCTTGGACATAGGTCTCAGGAGAGGGATCCGTTTGACACAGATGCTTCCGGGGTGAAGACATCAACAAACAAGTAAGGCACAATCAGAATCTCTATTCAAAACTGATAGGGTATGGGAGCATGACTGAACATCTCAGGACCCTCACATCTCCTCAGGAAAACACACCATAAGTTGCTAGACACAACCTCTTAGGGAAGCCCATTCTTCCTGATCTTCCCTGCCATCAATGATCGGCCTTCTGCATACAGCACAGCTGCATCTGTGTGCATCTCCCTGTACGGTTAAGTGGGGCCTGATGTAGGATTAATGGTGGGGTCCCACATCCACTCTGCCACAGAGCTTGGGCTGCTGGGGAGGCTGGGCTCGGGAAGTTTGACCTCGGGCATTGGGCTATGAGAAGACACAGGACACCGCTCTGGGGGTGGGGAAGCGTTGTCTAAGCACGGGACACAGCTGGAGCTGGTTTGGGGGTCCCCAGGCCTGTAAGGAGATTGGGGCCATCAGTTCTCAGGCTCTTGGGCATCCAGGTGCCACTGGAATGCCGCAGAAGAGCTGAGAACAGGGAGGGCCGATGAGGGGTGGGCACGGGATTGGATCTAGCCCGGGGCCAAAGAGGGAAGGGAAGGAGTTCCAGCTGGTCCCGCTGGGAGTAGTCCTTGGCTGGACCGTGGTGGTGGGCTTGAGCTTGGTGGCAGCCGCCGCTAGGCGCACAGGGAGACCTGTGGTAGATTAGACAGTGGCTCTGTAGACAAAGGGCTTCTCTATACCTTCCCACGGCGGATCCCATGGAAAGAGGCGGTCCATGGTTTCAAGGCATTTATTCTCATGGCAGAAAGGGGATGAGTAAAGCCAGACCCCACTTCTCTGAGTGGGCCTGAGATTAAATACCTTTTGCAGGGAGGAGTGTCTGGGAAGAAAAGTTCATTGGCTAAGCCTCCAGGCCTTTAGGTACCTCATAATGGAGATCTGTCTTGAGCCTACATGAGCTTACATGATCACTTCCTCTACCTATAAAGGGGATTGGGTTGTTGTTGACCTTATGTGACTGATGGTCACAAGTCTATGGAGGGCTTCAGGACAGTGACTGGCCTGGTTTCCTTGGAGTCAGACAAAACACCTACCGTCCCTTTCAGAGTCACTGGGGTTTGAAACCTCCTCAACCGGGAACCAGGGCATCTTTCACTACTCCACATCTCCCTGCATGAGACTTTTATTGAGACCAGAAAAGATTCAATACTGAGGGTTGAAAACAGGGTTCTTGAGAGCCACAGGCTGACAGTGTCACTAATCACTGTGACAGAATGGTGAGCCACATGACTCTATAACCCATGTGTCGGCCTGTGAATGCCAGCCCAGGGGGACTAAAAGGCAATACTGGGGGTCAGAGCCTAGTACCTAACATAGGGAATGCCACATGTGAGGTCATCAATGACCTCAGACTCTCACCCAGTCCAAGGTAATCACCCAAAAGACCCAGATCCCACTCTCAGCATTTCAAGGGTTTTCACCTTGTGAGCAGTAGCAGGAAATGAACGGGCCCCATAGGCAGCAGCATGAACCACAAAGCCCTTTCATCTGCTGATGTCATAGAATAGAGTCAGGCCCACAGTTAACAGAGCAACAGCGTGGTTTCAATAGTGCCTGGCTTCCCTGTAGCATGTATATCCTGCACAGGCTGACGACCATCCTCACCTGCACAAAGACCCATCTCTGTATGGGCTGACTGAATTCTTTTCTTTGGACCTCAGGGTGCAGAGTTCTGTAATTAGTCACCTGGCTGTGCTCGCACTCATTCTGAAGTGGGAGTTTCTGGATATGTCAGGTGAGACAGACTCACGTGGTATTTTGCTAAGGCAGACAGACTCACTTGGTGTATTGAGAGGCAAGACCTGTGGGAGGACACATGATGTTTAGAGAGAGTATAAATAGGACTCAGTGGGCACTGATGGTGTGCTTGCACAGCTAGCTTTGCTACACTTCATTGGTCTTGTGTCTTCATCTTTACTGATCTTCATTGTGTTGGGAGAGGCACAGCAATGAACGTCTCCTGGCATCCCCTACTAGTCCTGGTCATTCCTGCTGACTCATGCCAATCTGGAGGAAGCCTGAGGGTTTCTGCTAGATTGCCACCATGGCTGACTCATGTTTGGTGTCTTGACACTACTGAACTGGCTTACTGGTATCCTGACGAACAGGGATTGGAATCGCTCCAAAGAACTGGTTCTTAACAGGTCCACATGCCCTTGTCCTGTGCGCCATCTATTCTCCCCTCACTTTGGATGGTGGGCTAGAAGGAGTCAAAGCGGAACCTATTAAAAGTAGTTTTATGGGGTTGGGGATTTAGCTCGGGGGTAGAGCGCTTGCCTAGGAAGGGCAAGGCCCTGGGTCCGGCCCCCAGCTCAAAAAAAAAAAAAAAAAAAAAAAAAAGTAGTTTTATGCATTCTAAACTAAGCCTATGTATTCTGAAGAAGCCTTGTCGGGGAGACGATGTCGTCAGAGTGGGAAGCGCTGCCTCAGAACAAGAGGATAAAAAGAGCTCCTGAGTTCTTATCTCTCCATGTCCAGGTGCTATTTCCACCAACAGTCACAACACTTCCACTTCCCTCTGAGAACTTATAGTTCCAAACACCGACACCAGTCCTTCTCCATGATGTACTGGTGGATGTGAAACTCTGCCCCCATCCACAGTCCCTGGAGAGCTGAGCTCTGTTCTCTCCCCACCATACTGTTTCTTGTGTCATGCTTTTCCCAAATGCTTATGAAGACTCGTCACACCTCCCTGCAGCTCCCATACCAACAGCAGCTGGGCTTCTAGAAAGCCTCCAAATTCTACTTCATTTGTGCTCAGAGGGGCTCACTGGTCTCAGTTCTGGGCCCAAAAGTTGGAATTCAGGACAGACTGACACCCCTCAGGGATGTCTACCTCCCATTGGTCTTGTGTCTATTTCATGGCACATTATAAATCTGCTGCCTTGTTTCTGTACACGTGTGTGTGCTATGTACAAAGTGTAAGTGTGCATGGATGCCTGTGTAGGTATGTGAAAGTACACACATGCATATGTGTCTGGGAATGCATGTGTGTCTATCTTTGAATTTTGGTGTCTCTCTATATCGGTGTGCATGTGTGCTTGGATCTGTGCCTGTATGTGTCTATTCATGAACGGGTGGCATTGTGGGAGCATATTTTATACATGTGGATGTGTACCTCTATTTCTACGTGAGCATCTGTATCTCTGTGCATTCATGTGGCAGGGTCCATGAGAATCCAAATCTGTGTCTGTATATACCTCTCTTTGAGGATTTGTCTACATGTGTGATAACTTCCTGGATGTTGTGAGGAGGATTTGAAATGACTCTCACAGGCTACATGTTTAAACACTTGACCCTCTCTGGAGGAACTGTGTTGTAAAAACTGGAATCTGTGGCACTGTGTCCTCATTGGATGAATGCCAGTGGAATTCCCCTCTAGATCTACCACCAGACTCTATTTCCTGATCCACCTGATGCCTACAGACAGAACTGATTCCTACCTTGCCCTCTCACATAATGCACTATATGTCCCAAAACATGAGTCCAAATCAATACTTCCTCCAGTGTGTATTGTTTTACAGTTCCAAATAATTGCACGGACAGAAGAAATATCAGAACCTGCACTAAGGGTCCCTGGTGTTGCACCATGGTAAATTCTAACTACTTCTGCTGATGAGTGAGAAGAATTGAACAATTATGAACTTGCCTCTTTGGTGGAGATTTTAAGACACCTCAGCATTCAGGCCCAGCCCGGTGAGGATCCCAGTGACGCTCCAGGCCCCTCCACCTTACAGGCAATCTCAATCTTCAGTCTGGGACTAGTCAAGACTTAGTCCACTTTATAGTGACTGCCTTGACCTGAATTAACCCATTTTGAGAAAAATGACAGGAAGTAGTGACTTCCCAGCTTGTTTACACAGTTTAACAGCCTTCCTCTGCCAGCACTGCTAGAGGCACGACCGGATGAGAAATTACTGTGTGAGATTACATCAGAAACACCAGACTCCAGACATGTGAGTTTGTAAATTACCCCAGATGGAACTTCTCACCTGAGACTTTAAAGAAGTACTCTAAGACTGAGCAGTGCAGCGTGTTGGCTGTCACCTCCATCTATTCAGAAGCTTCATCAAGTAAAAGGACACTGTCAAGGACTTCTGCCCCTGTCTGAGTCCAACAGACGGCTTAGTTGTATTATGCTCCACAGAACGGTGATACAACCCATCCTTCAAATATATTTTTATTCTGCTGTGTCATTGCTCAGGCCAGCACAATCTCCTGCACCCAGATCCTCATGGCCTTGGCCAGAAGCAGCACCAGGGGAACCTAGAGCATTCAGAGTCTTTCTGCTCTTTTCTTTTCCGAGCTCTTGTCTCCTTTTGTTTCCCTATTCCCCAAGGAAACTTAAGACAGTAACAGCTGACTGACTCCACAGACTAGGAGAGTCACAGAGACTTGCTGAACCTCTTTATGAAGAAGGAGAGAAGAAGGTCAAGATAGAGCAGAGGTCAGAGGGTATGCTGGCTTGCCCAGAAGGAGAGTGTTTTATGTTCTTCGGGACAAAGGCTCTAGTGCTGCTTCGGAGATGGAGTCAGCTTGACACAGAAAGGACAATTTGCTAACAAGAAAGGAGCACAGTGGGAACTGTGGTTGCAGAGAGGATGCCAGCATGTCCACCAGATCACTCAAGGAGAGGCAGCCAGTTGCCATGCTACCTAAGGTTTTGCATATTAAAGTATGAAGAATCCAGATCAGCAGGAAAAGCATAGTGTATAAGATCCATCAGTAATAACCATATCAGAGACTCAGTATAACACTAGGTCTATGGAGAACACTTCTCCTTCAAATAACAATAACTAGCTATACATTTGACAGGGGATTAATACCAAGAACACAAAGAACTCCAAAATACAAACTTACCAATCAATAAATGCACGGAGCCATATTGGATTTGGGCCTAGCCGCTTTTTGACTGCATGGTTCAAAGTGACTCTGGGCTGTTTTGCCACAGAGACTCACCCCTCAGATGACTGCCATAAGTCTTAAGATTGTTGGACAAAGCCTCTCCCATGAATTTACGGCACAGGAAGATAACATTCAAGGGATGCCTCAGCTCGAGCAGATACCAGTTATCTCCTCAGTCTACACCCAGTGTCTCCACCACCTGACCTCATCGCCTGACTTCTTTGCCTCCAGCTATCACTGCCTATACCCTCATCTCCCCCTCCTTCATATTTCACAAAGGTCACTCCCCCTACCTGAAAGCCTTAAAAGCTGTAACATTCATCCCAATAAACGAGACCTTGACAACAGAATCTTGCTTGGTCTCCTTCTTCTCTCGCCCCCCATTTAGGCCCAAGGGTAGCGCCCCTTCGGGACCCTGAATAACTGGGTCCCCGCTGGCGGGGACAAATAAATGGTCTAATGAAATGAAAAGACAGTTCTCAAAAACTGAACTACCAATGATCAATAATAGCTAATGTCTTTAGCTACCAGTTAAATCCAAGTTAAAATTATTCTGAGATTTTTGTCTTAGTCTGATCACAAGGGCTATGATTAAGAACTCAATAGTAAAAAAAAAGAAAAAAAAATTCTAGTGAGGATGTGAGGGAGAGAGACCCCTAAAATTCATTAGTAGGAACATAAATTATTAAAATATGGAAATTCTTCAAAAAAAAATTGGATACAGCTACTCTATGACTGAAACATACCACCTCTGAGTATGTTTATCTGAAGCAGTGTAGGATGACCACCACAGAGACAAACTCACACAACCATGTTTACTGTGCCCCATTCACCAGAATAAACAGAACCAACCGTGGTATCTGTCAGAAGATAAATGGATAAAGATGTGTTTGTGCACAACAATGATCCATTTGGCCTCAGGAAAAAATGAAGTTATGATATTTACAGGAAATATTTTGACTTATTTTGTATACAATTCACAGGGGCCTTTGATATTTTCATAATTTTCTTTAAGTCTTAGAATAGAACACACTCTGTGATCAATAGCTTTGTAAAGTTCAGACAACCTTTCCCCAGAAATATGTCCGGACCAGCTGAGGCTGTGACAAACACTTGAAGGGGTAGCTCCTTTTCAGGATGACCTATTGTCTACAACAAGAAGCAGGTCAAGGCAGAGAGGAGGAGCAAGGAGAGGAAAACAGGTGAGGATTGAGTTGGTCTGAAGAGTTGATGTTGATGCTCTCATTTGGAATCAATCAATATATTCTCAGAGGAATATATGCTGCATATTCATGATCCAGGAATTCAGATGCCACTGAGACCCATAGTTTCTAGGTCTATCTTTACCATTCAATGTACAGGGCCACTCCTCCTTCATGGTAGCCCCCATGTCACTATGAGGCAGTGACATCACAGACCTTGAGGTCTGTACAAACTGAAGAGTGGACAAAGAGTTAGCCAAGCACTTGCTGGGGCTGGGAGCTAGGACCTAGAGGGACACTCAGATCTTCAAAAACCTCCCTGGACCTGCATGTCAGATAAGTGGATACATCAGAGACGTGACTGGTAGGGTTGCTGTAATGCTCACTTGAGTAGTGTGCTTTGAAAACAAGAATTTTATGTTTGCCCTGGGTTCCATCGAGATAGGTTCCCCAATTGTAAGTGCAGGGGTAGGCTTGATTTCTATTGCAAATGATATAACATCCCCTTACTATAAAGGCATTGCTTATGTTAGTACTTCTAACACTTCTTGGGACTGTGCCTCAGGGATCACAACCTGTACACGTTTAGAAGTTCTAAAAGGCAGTCATGACTTTGTGTGTAGGTTCAGATAGTGCTCAGATTGGAATCCTGATGCTAAAGACTTAGTAAGACACAAAAGAGAGTTGGGAATAACTCTGACAATTATCTTAGGGCTGAGTTTAGGTGCTGCAGGGGCAGCTACTAGACATCTGCTATTGCCCTGCAACACAAGACTTATGGGGATTGAGGGCTGCCATTGACTTAGATATAAAAAGAGTAGAGAAGAGTTTTTAGCTGACCTCCAAGAATTCCTAACCTCCCTCTCAGAGGTAGTCCTTCAAAATAAGAGAAGATTAGACCTGATATTCCTTAAAGAAGGAGGTCTGTGTGCTACACTAAAAGAAGAATGTTGCTTCTATATAGACCATTCAGGAGTAATTAAAGACTCCACAACTAAACTTAGAAAAAGGTTAGACAAAAGACAGAGAGACAGAGAAGCGCATCAGGTATGGTTCAAGAGCTGGATTAGTAGATCTCCTTGGATGACTACTCTGATATCTTCTCTTATGGGACCCTTCTTAATTTTGCTTCCGCTTCTGATTATAGGTCCATGTGTATTAAATAAACTAGTTACCTTCATTAGGGAAAGAATAAGTGCTGTTCAGATTTTGATGTTGCATCACCAATATAATGCTTTACAAGACCAAGAAAAATCAATATTATGAGGATATTGAAATCTAGTTCTATTATTAGAACTAGATACTAGAAGAAGTGGGGAGATGAAAGACCAGGAAAAATTCAGACCCCCTAGCAAACAGAGCCAAAAATGTAGGTTAGCCAGATCGTGACTCTGTTCCAGGAACTTGACTGACCACAGAACTGATGATTACACAAGTCAGTTTAGCAACTCTGTTCACTGACCATAAAATTCGATTAAAATCTTGAGAACAATCTTGAGAAACAGGGAGTTTCCCCTTGTGATTTTTCACTGGTATTCTCGTCATTTTCTAATGACGCCCTCCCTACCCCCTTGGGTTGTGGTTTCTTCCTTTAAATACCCCTTTTCCCAATTACTCAGGGTCAAAATCCTCTACCCCTGCATGGGATATGAGTCTCGACCCCAGTGCACTGGTTCCTATCAATAAACCTTGTGTGATTATAGCAAGGACAGTCTCTCATGAGTTCTTGGGGAGTCGCATCATCCTGAGACTTGAGTGAGGGCCTCCCCACTTCTGGGGTCTTTCAAGACCAATATGCTTAGCCAATGAGTTTAAACTGTAACCTTGTTGATATAACCTGTACCCCTAAAAAGTATAAAAACTGCTTGTTGTAGCCATTCAGGGTCATCTTCTAGTCATTTACCATGAGGGACTGATTGAGGGCCAACCCCGACACACAGGAAAAATAAACCTCTTGTGTTTTCATCAAATTCCATTCTCGTATCTCACTTGGGGGCTCTCCCAGTAGTTAAGACTCACTTCGGACCATACAGTGCCTTCACACTCTGGATACCAAGATTCCACCCTTACTACCAGGATGGCAGCACAAATCTCTGAATGTACCCAACCAGATTGCTACTCACAGCAGGACCATGACAACAGCTGAATGGGTCAGGAGTGGCTGTGAGCCTCAGGCTTCAGGATTGGTACACTATACTGTCTAGTTTTGTGTGTCAACTTGACACTGAAAGATCCCCAAAGAGAGACCCTTTCTAAAGTCGTGGGAAATCGCAGACCCCAGACACAGAGAGACCATTTTGGATGTAATAAGCAAAGGCGAGGTTTATTTCGGAGATCTATTACGGGGATCTCCGGGTCAACACATATCCTGCGCAGGAGACAGAGGTGTCGACCCCGAAGCTCAAAAGTCAGCGGTTACACACAATTGGCTAATTTCTGGCGCGGCTATAAGTGATTGGCTCATTTAAACATGGCAGTGAGATTACAGCACAGCAGGAGTCAATACGTACTGTATTGACTGGAGCGTACAGGATTTGAGAAGCTAGGGGCGTATCAGGGTTTGAAGGACATCTGGTTAAGGTGTGACTCTGAGTAAGCTGGGGGAGGTGCCTTTCTGCCAGATGGTTTGGGTCACTCCTGATAACTCGGGCTGGTTCCTGCATTCCTTTTCTTTATCTTTATGGTCTGTTAGTCCTAGCAGCAGGGCGGGGCTGCCTGGACTTGCTTTTCACAGTGTTTAGTCCTGAGTCTGAATTTTGAAACTTACTCTTTTAATTTCATATTTTTAAACCTTAAATCTGTATAATTTTCCTTTCAGACACAAGCTGGAGTTATCACAGAAAAGGCGCTTCAGTTGTGTAAATGCCTTCATGCGCTAAGGCATTTTCTCAACTCATGGTCAAGGTGGGAAGGACCCAGCCCATTGTGGGTGATGCTGTCCCTGGGCTGGTGGTTTTGGGTTCTATAAGAAAGCAAGCTGAGCAAGCCAGGGGAAGCAAGCCAGTAAGAAACATCCCTCCATGGCCTCTGCATCAGCTCCTGCTTCCCGACCTGCTTGAGTTCCAGTCCTGACTTCCTTTGGTGATGAAACAGCAACATGGAAGCTGGATAAACCCTCTCCTCACCAACTTGCTTCTTGGTCATGATGTTTGTGCAGGGATAGAAACCCTGACTAAGACATACACCATGGTTGAGGACTCCAGGATCCCAGAGATCTCAGGCATGGCTCACAGGTGAGAACTAGTGCAAGAACAGGAAATTATAACTCATTTTGTACCCATTTCCCCCATAACATCATGCCTAGCCCTCAAACTCATGAGCAGCAGCATTCACAAATTGGCCCTGTCTGTCCTGATCCTGGGGTAAGTAATCAACAGAGACCTCCTCTCACAACAGGAACCTTATGATGAAGAAGCATTTCAGCCCTATGGACAATGACAGGAACTGAACTGTATGGTTGTCTGCTGTCTCTGTGAAGGCTCAGTTAAAAGGAAGACCCTTTCCCTGAGCACTTGCAGGCATGAAAGACACACAACTGTCCTTTGAATTCATTCAGGAACAGCTTGAATGTGGAGAGTTTTGGGGACCACCTTCTAGGAATTTGGCAGGAATTTGACATTGGGCTAGGACATGGAAGCAGGCTCAAGATGAATGCAATTAAGGAATGTGTTCTTTGTATCCTGATGGGTCTTGTTAAGTCTCTGGAACCTTTATACAGTTATAATGGGACCTTTGTTTATGCTTTATTTGTTCCTTAACTACTTTGTTTATACCCTAGGACAGACCATACTCTTTGTTAAGTGCCTATAACCCAGACTGAATAAGAAAGAGAGCTTCTGGGTCTCAGGACTAGCAAAGTCAAGGGTTAAATGCTGGGCTACACAAATTAACCATTTGAAGAAAGTTCTGTGCTCTAAACACCATTGATTATATTGAATGGTGATCTTCTGGGGGTCTTCAGGAGGTGGGAGGTGCATAAAGATGCCTTTAAAGGTGCTGAACATGAATATGGCATCCATGGGCACTTCTCAGAACCACTTTGCCTATCTTAGAGGAATCTATGGCATTATGGGACCCTCACTGGTCTTATGTTATGGAAATCTTATATGTAGTAGTTTCTGTTGGGAAGAGTTCAAGAATCTCTTATCTCTTGCATATAGCTACCTTCCAGATCACTCTTGGATCCAGTCACCTCTTCTGAAGAACCTTATCCCAAACCCAAAAACAAGCCAGCCTATTAGGCAAAGCCAACTCCTCAGATACATCATCTCAGACCACTTCCCCAGACTGGACCAAGTCTTCAGTTTGGTTCAGCACAGTTTGTCTATAGAGTTCTGCTGGACAGATGGACCATCAGAACCTCTGCTGCTCAAAGGAAAAAGATGCCAATAAACAAACCATAAAGGGCCCAGGATGACCAGGGCAGGTGCCTGGAAGCCTGGTAATGTCTGTCTTACTATGTCTGCTATAAGACCATTTCAATTGCCAGAGATGTTGAGGGGAAACCAATAAAAAATGATTGTTACAAAAAGACAGAGCCAGCAATGGTGAGAAACATGATGCTTCACCAAGAATGGCAAATAAATGTAGCATAGTAGGGTCCCACTGCATGTAGGGGACATGAGGACCCTCATCAGAAAAGAAAAATATTGCATGCCCCAAGACTTCTGCATGTGGTCCCTCCAGTGTCCCAAAGAGGCCTGAGTTCCTGAACTAATCCTGCCAAAACCAATGGGCCCAGAAAATGCAAGACTTTAGAATGACCCTGGGACCCAAGGAAGCTTTGATTGATTCATGTCTCCCATAGAAGGAAAGAACATCTCATCACAGTTGGCGCTTCATACTACTCAGTGATTTAGAGAAGTACACTCACAACATTAGCATGTGCTCACAAGGCAATTCTCTGGAGATGAGCTACCTCCAGAGATGTCGACTTTGTCAAACCAGAGTGTAGGAAACAAGTAAGATTACTGCCCATTCTTCAAGAAGTATTCCCAACATTCTTCTGCCTCAATTATAAGCCAGTATCCTGAATGAGGACCTCAACCTTCACTTCTTCTATGGCCACCAAGTGAACACCAAATGCCAAAACCACTACTGGAAACTTCAACTCTGGCCTTAAACCTTGATACATTCGTACTAACACTCTTCCTGTCACACTTAACAACTGGCTTTAAAAGGATGCAAAGCAGAAGTTAGTAAAGGAAGCAGCAGAAGACAAACTTTGACCCCTGTACTTCATGGCCTTTGCCCAAGAAAGACTACAATGAGGGGGAACCCATCAGACCTAGCAACTTCACTACTCCTTGTCCTTCTCCTCTTTCTACTCCTCCTCTCCCTCCTCCTCTTCCACCTCCTTCTCCTCCTTCAAAAAAATATGCCGAGGACCTTGTAAGGGAGAGGATCTGGCCTAGTACCCTTAACCCACCACACAAAGACATGCAGAGACACCAGGGGATGATAAAGTTCTTTATGGAGAAGCAAGGAAGAGGGCGGCAGAGGGAAGGGTTGGGCAGAGCCAGAAGGGACAGTGAAGGAGCTGCTTCTGTGTCCCAAGCTCAGTGGATCTGTGCAGAGTAGAGCAATGCTGTGAGGCAGGCCTGGTATGAGGCATCACTTCCTGTGGAAAGAAGGAGAGTCAGTGGAGCCAAAACAACTCATGAGAGGAAAATATTGGAATGGGAAGGGTTTCATTCACCAGATCTAAACAGAGAACAAAGGTCATTCCCTCCATCCACCCCACCCCCAAACTGAGTTCTCACAATTCTCCATGCCCATGTGTGAAGACGGGACAGGTGAATTCAGGGCAACAGTGTAGCAAAAGGAGGACAAGGATGCTGTTGGACTCAGGCTCAGTTCCTACCTGTGCAGCTTGCCTTGGGCAATTTTTTAAACTACACTGGAGTGCTTTAAGCAATCCATGCACACATGGAGTAAACATGAGGAGCAGAGGAGGAATTTTCCTTCTGCAGAATATTCCAGGGGATACAAGAAGAAGAACGTCCTCTCCATGTACAAGTCAACTGCAGAGAATCAGCAAGGGCAAAGCAACAAAACACTCAGAGGTAGAATGTGTTCCAGGAGCAAGGCCATACCTGTCTGCACAGGTAGGAAAGGGTCTGTATCCTGAGGGTTTGAACACAGGGTCTCTAGAAACCCTGTTGACTGCAGGAACAGGATTTACTCAAGTGTGCCCACAAACTGGTCACTTACCCTAATTGCTTCCTAGAGGGCAGGTTTCTGTACAAGAAAAATATAAAAGAAAAAAATGAAAGAAGAAAAGATTCAGAAAACCATGGAATTCAGGTAGAAATCCAAGGCCCCTCGATTAGCCAGCATCTCCCCCACCCCTAAAGGACAAAGCTCAATGAGAGGCAGCCTGTTGTCCTGCGTGACTGGCTGCTTTCCCTCCATGGGGATGGGAGAACATAGCAGATTAATTCCTACCACTCTGCTGGGGGATGAAGATGTTGTCTGGGTTGAGGCCTCCAGCTCTTACAACACTCTGAAAATCTTCCAGGGCCTCCTGGTTGATCTCAGGGTCTCTGCCTATGGGTGAAGGATTTGGAATTAGGACACAGTTGGGGGACCTGCTGGTTTCCTTACCAGCACAAGGAAATAAGCAACTTTGGGTGAAGACGGAGACAGGGCCACCTATGTTGGGACTTGACCCAGAGGCCTGTGTGTGAGAAAAGAGCCTAGGAGGGAAAAATGGACGAGCACATCATATGCATCCTTCCATAATATCTAACATAGGAGAAACAGGGGCACTATTCCTGCGTTCATCCTAGGGCAGCTGAAAGCAGTGTGACCCATGCTACTCTGGAGATAAGGGAGAGCTACAGAGTCACTAAAGCTTTCATTGCCAGAAAAATCCACACAGACAGCAGCTGTGATGGAGACTGCACGTTATACTCTCCCCCGTTTCTATACCCATTCTATGTACAGCTGGAACCCCAACACCGGCAAGGTCCTTTTCATCCTGAGAGTCCTTGGCCCATCTCACAACAATGTGACTCACCTATGAGTTTTGCAATTTGGAGATGATGCCTGTGCATTTTGCCCTCATAGTAGAAGATGTAGTGGTCCTCCACTGCAGATGGTATGATGTAGAGAACCTGTTTGCCACTATCTGCAGAGGAACAGAGATACACATCTGGAATAAGCCCCTGAACCCTCAACAAGAATCCAAGGGTGGACTGGCACTTCTAAACCATGACTCCCTCCCAGTTGCCCAGGGATCCCTGACATAGGTTTCCCACAACTCCCAGAGTATTGGGCACAAGTACCCTTCATTTCCTTAGAAACCACACATGAGGGATAGCCATGTCCCAAACCTCTTTGTCCTACAGGAGGGTCTGGCTCTGGAGCTAAAGTCAGCCCCTTTCTCACTCCCTCCATGACCTCAGCCATAGCCAGTGGGACATCTCTGGGCAGTTGTATTGGCTACAATTATGTCAGTGTCACACAAGATAAAGTCATCAGGGAGGAAGAGAGCCCAATGGAGAAACATTTTCATGAGATCAGGCTGTAGGCAAGCTTGTAGAGAATTTTCTTAATTAGATATTAATAGGGTAGGGTCCAGGCCACTGTGAGGGGGGCCACCTCTATAATAAAATAGGCTGAGCAGGCCATGAGGAGCAGACCAGTCATCACCACTCCTCCATGGCCCCTGAATCAACTCCCATCTCCTGCCTTGTTTGAGTTCCTGCCCTGACTTCCCTTCATCATGAACGGTGATCAAAACAAGCCTCCTTCTTAACTTGCCTTTCATCATGGAGTGCCATGGTAGCAACAGTGACACTCCCTAACACAAAACAGTCAATTCTCTTCTAGGGACAAATCTACCATACACAATGCAGTGCTCAGTGTCAGCTGTTCCAGTCAGTAAGGAAAACAGCCTCCTGGGAGTGATCATGGGTAATTGAAAGAAGGGGGATTTCTCAGGCCATAAGAACCCTGGAATGGCCACGTTAGCCTCAAAGGGATCATGGGAGGTTGTGTGGAGCCATCACAGGTCAAGGACTCACAGGCTGTGTATTTGCCAGGTTCATCTGTCTTCTCTAGGACAGCACTCATCTCCTGGCACCGTCCTGCAATCCTGAAAGACAGAAGGTCTGTGAGACACACGGCTCAGCCACACACTTTCCCTGCTGGCAGCATCCAAATCAAGTCTTGCCTTTCCCTGTTTCCAAGGTGGCCAAGGAAGAGCAGGCTTCACTCAGCCCTTTTGTGTTTCCAGCAGGCCTCCTGAGTCCCATGTTCCAGTGCACTGGTTCTCACAGTGGCCCGAGTTCTGCCTTATGCCACCCAGTGCCTGCACTCTGACGGACTCTTGTTTACTCCCTCAGGAGCCTGATCACTTGATCTGTAAACATTGTCTCAAGCAAAACCCTCCCTTCATAACCTCCATGCTTTGTGGCTCCTGTGGCTGACCCTCTGTCTCTGAGCTATTTAGTGACCAGCCTCACAGTCACTGTCACTTGGACAAAGGAGGGAAACCTTCAGGGAGTGGGCTTGATGAAAAGAACGTAGAACAAACTCCAAGATAACTACCACAGTAGGGACGGCCCAAATGCCAGATTCCCAAGGAGACAGCACAAACACTCTCATGCTAAGAGAGCCACTAAGGTGACAGGCCCCAAGATGTGAGATAAGGCACAAAAGTAAAAGCCACGTGAATGGTTGGTCACACAGGAGTGAGACCACACAGGCGAGAGTCTACATAGATGAGAGGTCACACAAGTGAGTGGTCACAGAGGTGACAGAGCACACAGATATGAGGTCACATAGGCCATAGAGCACACTGGTGGGAATAGGCTGGCATTTCAGTGTCTGTGGAGAGCATGACAACTTTTCTCCCTGGGGTCCTGTGCACACTCTTGATTATTCTGAAATCCTGGTCTCTGCCACTGTCCCCAAATGAAATTTACATTGGTGGAAGAGCAAGGCCAGAGAGTGTGCTCACTTTGGGTTCAGGAGTGAAACCCTTCCCCTTACCTGAGTGTCTGACAAAGAATGGGATATCAGAACAGACAGTTGGTGCCCCTTGCAGCTGATTCATCTCTGGACCACCTACCATCCCACGATCCTCTGTCTGGACCACCTACCATCCCACGATCCTCTGTAAGCTGAGGCACCCAGAGTGGTGCTGTTACACACAGAGCACCTGGCACAGGGTGCTCTGGGAGTTGACTTGGCCCAGCTCAGTCCCTAGATCTCCTGTGTGGGGAAGTAAATGCCAGGGACTTGGTACACACTCACAGGGCAGTGAACTTCACTTGCAGGTTGCCCCCTTCCAGGGTCTTGATTTTCATGGGAGTCACAGACACAGATCCAAACTTCTTGTCAGGAACCTCCTTGTCCCATGCTGCAGCTTTCAAATACCATGTTCCTGACACCTGGAGAAGGGACCTGGCTCTCAGGACTAAGGTAGACAGGACGGAATGCCTCTAGTCCATACCCCCACCTCTACCTCAGCCCCCAAGTTCTGAGGGCTTTTGCAAAGCATTTTCCAGGCAACCATTCTCCCAACCCACTAAACCAGCACTACCAGGGTCACATCTGTGTGGTCTCCAACCACTACAGGCAAGAGAGTATCCCAGAGCCTGCACTCCCAGAAAATAGTGAAATGTCTAGAACTCCTCTCTCCTCAAGCTCCCTGCTCCCAGAACCATCTAAGCAGATTCCCCATGCTGTGTGACATTCATTCAGAGTCAGGGTTCAAGCCTGACTCTAAAATGGTGTCTCTTTAGGTTGTGAAGGAACGGGGCCTCCAACCAGCAACCTAAGCCTCTATCTGCCTTAAAGCCACTCGCAGCCCCTGCCCCTCTCAGCCTCACCTCCTGATTCTCTTCCATGGTGGGGAAGGCCTGGGCCTGCAGGGCAGCCAGGAGGCTGAGGCCGAAGGTCAGGAGCAGGGCCTTCATCTCCAGAGTCTGTGCTCACAGGTGAACAGCAGATCACTTGGCAGACCGAGGAGACTCTTTAGGGGCCTCTCTCAGCTTCCCTTTATACTGCTCAGCCCAGGGTCCCCAGGGAACTTGGCAAGGTGTACTTACCAGTCCCTTCCTGGTCATTCACCCTGGCCAGTTCTGCAATGGAGCAGATAAAATGTCATCATTGTTGGAAGTTGTTAGAGAACACCCATTGCCCAGAAATTGATGGGACAGGGCTACCTCCACAAGGAACCAACTTGCAGGTTTCCCCCTGGCAAGAAAGGGAGTCTGAGTTAGAGGTGCAGCCTCCCATGTCAAGAGACCCCGAGGGTGAGCACTGCAGGAGTGAACCTTTTTGTCCACACTGTGTGGCCATCCAGCTGGCAGACATGCTCCTTGACACAAAGGAGGACACGTAAGCCAGAGAGTCTTGTGCGCCATTCTCAGGGACCTTCCTCAATCCCAGAGCAGGTCACTGGACCTTAGATCCATCTTGGAAAAGAGGAATCTCTGCATATGGAAGCCCCGTTTGTACAAAATGTGGGCCTAAAACTGTGTCCCCTCTTCAGCAAGATGTGCACTAGCTCCTGTCCACCTGCAGAGCGAGGATGGGTCAGTTATAGAAAGAAAGCAAATAGGGCTTCGTGAGCACATTTGTACCCTGGCACTCATGTACACCCAATGTGCAGTGGGTAGAATCACAATCCAAACCTGGAGAGATGGCTTAGCAGTTAAGGGACCTTCCTCCTCTTACAGACAGCCCAGGTTCAGTTCTTAGCACTTATATTTTAGTTCACAACCACCTGCAGTTTTAGGCCCATGGGAAGCAATGCTCATTTTGGCTTTACACGTGTTGTACACACAGACTCACACAGGCCTGGCAGTGGGCTCCAGGCACATGAGTTTTGTCTCTGAAGAAGGCCAGGGCTCTGTCTCCTGAGGAGTGATTCGTGCTCTCCTTTATGTAAGAAGGAGGATGAGGAATCCGGAGCAAATGAGCGAGCTAGAGGATGTTGGGCGGCTGGAGCAGGGCAATGCCTAAGTCAAAGGAACTGGTTTCTTCGAGCTCTTCCGGCAGTGATTCTGACAGTGAAGTTGAAAAACAGTTAAAGGGGGAAAAGCAAGTTGTTCCAGAGAAACCTGTGAAGAAGCAAAAGCCTGGTGAGCGTTCTAGAGCGCTGGCGTCCTCCGAGCAGAGTAGCCGCAGCAGAGATGATAACATTCCGGATTGGAAAGATGAGATACGTCAGTGTTCGGGGCTTTAAAGGAAAAATTCTAATTGATATTAGAGAATATTGGATGGACCCAGATGGTGAAATGAAGAGAAAGGTATTTCTTTAAACATGGAAAAATTGACTCAGCTGAAGGGACAGATCTCTGACATAGATGATGCAGTAAGAAAGCTGTGACGTCTGGGTCATATCAAGCCTGTACTGTGTCAGCTGTTTTACTCCGTCTTTTCACATTGGCTTTTGTTTTCTAAATGTTGTTTTCCACGCTGTTGTATATTTGGATTGCAGAACAATTTGAAAGGCAAATACTTTTTAATGTGAATTATTATAATGTTCTAAGTGAAGCTAATTATCAACTTTCCTAAAGGAGGTTGCTTTGTGCCCCCTATCTAGTGCAAAGTAAAGTCAGTTCATTACAATCTTTAAAAAAGGAGGAGGAGGAGAAGCCCTTTATGGGGGCGCTGACGCGTCAGTTTATAACTTGCTCTCATTATCTCTCTACCACCCTCCATGTCTCTGTCACAATCTGGCTAAATGTGCTCTGGCTTGTTTCCTCTGTGTTTGGCCCTTTGGATGATGTAAAACATCTCTAGTTCAGTTCCAAAGCTATTATGGTCCTCCTTGGGTCAGGAATTCAGGATAAATCCCCTCCTAGGGTGGATTTTCTTTGTTGCTATTTGTTTTGTTTTGCTTTTCAAATTTTTAAAATTCTCTTTATTTTAAAAGTCAAGCACTTTACAACTGACCAGAGCACTGGGACTGAGGCTGAAGGCAGAGCCAGAAACTCTACTGTTAGGAAGAATACGTCAACTTGACAGAGAAAGGAAAAGTGGGCAGATATGACCCTCTCCTAAACAAGATACCAGACATACGCAACTTGCAGTTGACTTATTGGTTATCTATAAAAGTCAACGTGCTACCCCTCAGAATAACTTGGGAAGAGAGTCTCAATTTGGTAATTCTCTAGATCAGATTTACTTGTGGCCTTATCTGTGGGAATGTCTTGATTGTTACTTTGTCAGGCCACTGTGGGCAGCATTACTCTCTAGGCTGAGCCCGGAAGTCTATCGGTGAAGAAATCTCATTGAGTAATAAGCCATGTGGCAGCATAGGGGCATTCATTTCTCTTTGCTTTGACTATGAGTGTAGTTTTGCTGCTCTGCCTTGACTTTCCCTCACTAATAGACTGTGATCTGGGATTGTAAACCAAATAAACCCTCAAGCCCTCCTTTTTTTTTTTTTTTTTTTTGTTCTTTTCTTTTTTCTTTTTTTTTTGTTTTGTTTTTTGTTGTTGTTGTTGTTGTTGTTCTTTTCTTTTTTTCTTTTTTCTTTTGTTCTTTTCTTTTGCTTTGTTTTTCCCAACATTGTCTAGAATGGAACTTTCCTGTCTTAGGTTGAGTTATATTAGGATATTTTATCAAAGCAACAGAAATGAAACCAGACCAGTGAGAAATTATTTTATCTTCCGGTTTCTGATGGTTCACTCTGTGGCTTCTTGGTCCTGTGGTTTGAGCATCATGGGAGTGGGAGCTTGTGGTAGAGCCGGCTTTCTATCTTCTGAGAACAGGAAGCAGAGAATTGAGGAAGAACTGGAAGAATTGAGGAAGTCATCCTCAAGGACACTTTCTAAGAGTCTACTTCATTTACTAGGCTCCGTCTCCTAAAGCTTCTCTGTGTCAGCACCAGGGATTTGTGGAAGATACTTCACATTCAAACTTCTGAATCCCAAAGACTAATGCGTAATAAAAATGCATTCAAGAACTTTGATAGTTCTAACTATTGAAGCATTCTTCAAAATATGTATTGCCAGATTTGTTGGCAAAGTCGAGGACTGTCCAATCACTTTCCTATAAAAGCAAAGCAGAAAACAGCATACTGCCAAGATATAATAGTATAGACATTTTAGAGACATCACCATTCCCAATGGGTCATAAGAAAGTAGCATGGAATCAAAATAAGCCTGAAACCCAGACAGAAAATCATTAAATCCTACACCTATGTCCAGCTCTTGGGTCACACAGTATGGTCATGGGAGCTCAGAGAAGCTTGGAGAAACCAAGCACTGAGATGTCAGCAGATATAACCTGGCTTGGGAATACCTCTCCTAGGCTTTTATCAGCAAACATTTTTGTCCCCTATGCCTACAAATTCCCAGGATAAGCAATACATCATCAGGTTTGAACGTAGCCTGGCTTCCGGGAGCTGCTTGCAGGAATCCTAAGCCTGCTGTTCTTTCCTGGCTTCCCAGACTTTCTATAAAAATGGGTGCAAGCCCCTCTCCATTTCTAATTTGGACTATACATGCCTGCAAAACTCTCATTGCATGGCAGTTACTGGTCCTTCCAACACGGACAGCAGATCAGCCTCTGAGCACCTGGGTAATGGAGGGAAATGGAGCTGGGAAAACAAACTTCTTGTAGTAAGTGGGGTCACTTACTACACTGGTTCTTGCAAACCGGGGTGTATTTACTATGGTCTTGATTGAAACTATTTGGCTTCTCTTCAATGGCTGTGATTTCTTTGAAAACCATGACTTTCTTAGCTGTAACTGTCCATGACTTTCGATGACTAAACTGCAACTTTTTCCAAGTCTTCCACTCTGCTTTTTCTCTTGATTCTCTCTGTGAACCTGACCAGAGCAGCCATCAATAACTACGCCATGGCATCAATTCTGGGCTTCCTTAAAATTTTCTCTGCTACATTAATTAGTCTGTCACAGTTACTCCAACCTTTCCCTAAGACCTGGGACATGAATAAAGTGCAAACAAATTCTCTCCCACAGTGTAACACATACTACCTCAAACCCAATTCCCGACGAAGTTATCATTTCCATCTGACACCACATGTTCAGTCTTTGCTGTTAGTCTTCCTGTGTCCATTTTCACAAGAACACTCATGCTTTGTTAATAGAATTCTAGGGTTTCTCTAGCCACAATCTCCAAACTTGTCCATATTTCTCCCACAAACTAGGCCCAAAGACTTCGGAACCACACTATCGGGTAGTCACAGCAAAAATCCTACTTCTTTGCTATGACTTTAAAAAAAAATCTTAGTTTAAATTGTGTGTCTATGTATGAACACATTCATAGCATGGAGTACTTGTGGAGGTCAGGGGATAAATTGTAGGAGTGTGGGCTTACGCCGTGTGGGCTCCAGTGACTCAAATCAGCTTGGCAGCCCTAGCAGGAGAGACCTTTACCTGCTGAGCCCTTTCCACGAGCCCCTGGTCTACACAAGCTAAAGGGAGTTAATATACATCGGGCTTCTAGTTTTTGGTCTATCATGGCGGAGAGAAGGGCAAAGCTGACTCGTTGGACTTGAAGGAAGAATGCTGAGAGATTCGTGCTTGGGTTCTCCTTCTTCAGAACTGTTTCGTCTCCCCATGGGGAGCCAGGGCTGAGAGATAGATCATGGTGTTCTCCTAACCTTAGTTGATCCTCTTTGGGATCCCTTAAAGACATGTCCAGAGTCATGTTTTACTAATGTTCTAGGCCCTTCTCCATCTAATCTAGTCTACCGTCAGGATTCACAATACATTGTGAAAATATCTTCAGAAGTGACTTGTAGAGTCCTTGCCCAATGCCAAGTGACTGTGTGGAGTCATCTTCCAGCCCACAAGGTCGACTATGGCTCAGGGAACAGAACTCGATCCCCCCCCACCCAGGTATCTGCTGAACTCTAGGAACAATGATAGAAAGTTCTGGCATCCTATGGCTCACAGAAAAGTTATGCTTATTTTCCAAACTTGTAGACTTTCGGTACCCTATAGGTTAAGCCAGTATTAAAGGCTCAGAGCCAGCTTCCAAGCCTCAATTCCTTCCAGGATGGTCAACTCAAAGCTAGCATGACATGGATATGAGGCTGGCTCTCAAATGATGCAGAAAATGAATAATTGTCTGATACCCACATCCCCATAGAAGAGCCAAACTGGTGGAAGCCAGCATGGCATGGATATGAAATTGGCTCTCCACAGATATGGATAACTGTGTAGTAGATACTCACTTCCCTGTAGACGGGCCAAGCCATCTGAACCTAGCAGGTCATAGAGCTGAGTCTAGCTCTCATGGAAAGTACCATACAAGTACCGAGTTCAAATCCCAGCAACCACATGGTGGCTCACAACCATCTGTAATGGGATCTGATGCCCTCTTCTGGTGTGTCTGAAGACAGCTACAGTGTACTTATATATAATAAACTAATAAATTAATAAATCTTTTAAAACATTATTTATAATGCAAACATATGATATTGTACATAATGTAAACATGACTCTCTGTGCTTTATTGTACAAGTTACTAGGCAATATAAAATTCCAACAGTGGGAACTGAAGATCTTCTGTGTGCCCTGCACTATGTGACAAACAGCTTTCCCATGAATGTGTTGGCTTACAGTGAGTCACATGGTGCATGGTCACAGCTCAGGGCTCACAAAGCCAGAAGAAAGGAGAGAGATGACTTTAAAATGTAGAGCAATTTAGACCACTGGACATAGGGTGGTGTGAGGTGAGTCTATAGGAGAGTGGGGACCTCAGCTACGTTCAATGCCTGGGTGCCTCTTCATAATAAAGACATGGATCCTGCTGTGGAAGGCTTCAGGCAAGAGATCTATATGACAGGACATGGCAAGGGTCAAAGGGGAACCGGCTTTTCTCTGTTCTGATCAATAGTGAACTGAAAGTCTGGTTAGCCCTTTGGATGGGTTAGCGCTTCATTCACTGTTTTTGGTCTTGCCTTCCTTTGTCTTTGGGAAATGGGTCAAGGATGGCAGGCAATGAGGCACCTAAATAGCCATATTCTTTGGTCCCCTCCTCTTCTACAGGCCTATCTAAACCAACCAACCACAGCACTGACACATTCATAAGGCTTTCCCCACAGATAGCTTCCTGGTGCTTGGCTGGGGACTGACTCAGGTGGCAAGATGCTTAATGTGGGTGGGCTTCTTTCACATTACTCATGGCCTCGAGGGCCCTCTTCGGCCATTTCTAGACACCACAGATCAGTTTCATATGTGTGGAAGTAGAGGCCAGATGAGAAGAGACCTGGGTCAGGCTTGACTGAGCCTCAGTTTCCCAGAAGATATTGTTGAGAGGTTCAGTGTTGCTTTCTTAGTGGCTCCTTCCCAGCGTCCCTTCCTTTTTTCTCTCTGTACTCCAGTGTCTCCCTGGTTACAACATTTTGGAGTGGGGTAGTTATTTAGCTGGAACTCCAGGAAACAAAAAAAAAAAGAAAGAAAGAATTGTTTGTGTTTCCAAGTGAGGTCTCTCCCTTTCCATTGGTTTGTGGAACTTGGATGGTCAAAGAGTCACATTGACCCCATTGGGGATTCTGGCTAAGGTATTCAGCCTTCTGGAACAGAGTGTTGAGTGCTGTGACATCCCAGGATGCAGGGTGAGGCTGGCACAACTTTCCCCAGAACACATCCATGGACGTTACTTGGTGAAGTAACCTCCAGGCATGTTCCCATTCGTGTGACATTTACATGTCCTGTGTTCAGATTAGCCATAGTCTGGGAGAAACTGGAGGGGGTAAAGGAATGTTGGCCTTTAAGCTAATTGGTTTGCAGCACCTAGTTAAGGAGGGAGCATACATCAAAAAGGAGCATCTCGACCTGGGAATGACTTATGTTTTCTTAGCCCACTCTGTTGTATCAGCCGGCTAAAGCTGTGTGTATTTTGCAACTGCCAGGGACATTTTACAATTTTTCTCAGACCACAAGAGACCATGCCTCTCTAACGGCAAGTTAACTTAGAATGGAGTCTTGAAAACAAAATGGAGTTTATCCTGCTATTTCAATTCCTTCACAGAAAGTAAAGGAGTTACACAGAGTTGGCATGACGGTCAGACACACTCTGAGGACTTTGTTACTATTTACTTAAACTGGCTGGCCTCTTTGAAACTCCTTCCCTATGACCAAGATTCTTTAATTCCTGCTTCCTACAGAACTGACATCACACTTTTTCCTGTAAGTAGAACAGAATTGCTTTATCCTTTGTTCTGCTGTAGAATTCAAATTCATTTCGCATTGCTGATTGAGAGAATTAAGGAAGGATGCACCTTCCAGCACAGATGTTCTTGTGAGTTCTGCCAGTAAATAAGAAATGTGGCCATTCTGTTTCACGACATTTCATCATCCTGAGGCTATTCAGTGAGGTCCAGCATCCTTGGGACAGGATACCAGGTGTTCTGGCACAAAGCATGATGGGAACGCTCCTGAAAACTGAGACCGCATAGTAAAGATGGGTGTAATCTGATGTGACTATTGGTTTCACCTTCAGTGTTACCTACAAACCAACACCACAGAGACAGGTGGCTGTGGTAAATGCTATAAAACCAGTGAGAAATGGACTTCTTGCTTGTGTGTAATGAGCCCACATGGAACAATCTGGAGTCTGTGGGAGAGGGCAGAACCTGGGGTCCTAGGTCTGTATCTTCACCATAGCAAGCTCAGAGACTGAGGACTCTGGTCAACATTTGTCACAATCTGCCTCAGGGCTCTGAAGTCACGGCAGCCTTTCATGTCAATCTGTGGTGACCTTGGACTTCTCTTCACAAGGCACTGCACTCTGGGTCTGCTCTTGCTCACTTCCTCACAAATTTTGTCCACTCACCCATTTCTCTAGCTCTTTCAAAATCATGTGAAGAAAATTCTTCATGCACTCTGTCACCTGTCGCAGACTGGCTTCTTCTAGTCCCTGCCTTCTTCCCTTGTCTCAGACTCAGCACCTACCTCCACCCCACCCTATCATGTCAAGACTAGTCAGTTCACCCCAGAGATATATCAGAAAAGGCTGCCCATCCCCCTTCTACGGTCAGGGAGACTATTTTCCACTCCTCAAGAAACCAGCCCCTGTCATGCTAGCTAGTTTTATGTCAACTTGACATAAGCTAGATTCACTGAAGAGAAGGGAGCCCCATTGAGAAAATGCCTCCCACATGATCAGCTGTAGCATTTTCCTAATTAGTGATCAATGGGGGAGTGACTAGCCCACAAACAAAAGAAAAAAAACAGGCTGGCTGTTTACCTGATTGGGGAAGTGCCATGATCATGAAGGTGGTTTTTCCAGGGATAGGCTTACCCCTTGCTCAGATGAGCTGACCCCTATGATTTCTCCAATTATTCAGTGGGAAACTCAACTGCATAATTTGAGGGAGTGGGTGGGAGCACAGAAAAAAAATGCCTTTTAGACATGTAAAAGTAGCTTATGATCCCCACCAAACCCAAGGCTGCATCTGATAACCAGAACTTAGTGACATCACTTACTGAAGATGACCAGACAGAGTCCTCAAACCCCATGACACCCACTGGGCAGTGACATAAGCAGAGACCAAGAGCAGTGCTCTGCTCTGCACATCTGGAGAAACGTCACCTTGATCTGCCTTGCAGCTGGAGAATCTTCTACAGTATCCTGGAATCAGGGACTTCTGTTAGAGACTAGATCTTACCTCCAGATAGGATATGTCACATGGGTGAGCAGCCTTGGGAAGATAGGTTCAGGACCATAGTTGGGAATTTAGAGTATGAACTTTGTGTAATGGCCATCAGCATAATAAAAATACAACTTTTGTAATACTATGTGTATCTACATTCTTGCTCTGGATAGTGGGGGACTGCATTCATGGTCTCCCCTGGGGGAAAAAAGAAAAATATAGGTTGAATATGTGACATGGAATAAGGCAGTAAGTAGCACTCGTCTATGGCCTCTGGATCAGCTCCTGTCTCCTTCAGTGATGTGTAGTGTAAGCCAAGCAAACCCTTTCCTAACCAAGTTGCTTTGGGTCACCATGTCTCATCACAACAATAGTAATCCTAACAAAGACAAAAATTAGTACCAAGATTGTGGGATGTTGCTGTCACAGACCTGACCTGTGTTTTTGAGAGGATTGTGGAAAGACATCAGTACGTTGGGCTAGAGCTGGTGAGCCGTTCTGTTGGAGCTTGGAAGATAAGAATGTTGAGAGCAGTGCAGACAATGCAGGCCTGGCTTGTGACGTTTCCCAGGGAAGCAAAGACTCTTACCAGACCATGTGTGTGAAGACTCTGTGGTGTCTAGTATCTCAGGTATAGCTGAGAAATTAGCTGTGACTAAGAATAGAGCAGCATTGTTGAGGCAAAATCTTCTGGGAAGTATTTCCTCAAGGCCAGCACATAGAAGCTGTGGTCCAGAGGCCTCTCAGGTTGTACCTCATGAAGGGGTCATAGAGAGCGGCTGAGGCTTGGCCCTATGGGTCATCACTGAAGTCCTGGAAGAGAACCCAGGTGTAGTGGTTTGAATATGTTTAGCCCAGGGAGTGGCACTATTTGGAGGTGTAACGTTGGAGTGGGTGTGTCGCTGTGGGTGTGGGCTTTAAGACCCTCTTCCTAGCTGCTTGGAAGGTAGTCTTCTGTTTGACTTGGTAACAAGACGTGAAACCCTCAGCTCCTCCTGACACGCCTGCCTGGATGCTGCCATGCTCCCATATTGACGAAACGGATTGAACCTCTAAACCTGGAAGCCAGCCCCAATTAAATGTTGTCCTTATAAGAGTTACCTTGGTCACAGTGCATGTTCACAGCAGTAAAACCCTAAGACACCAGCAGAGGCTACTGATGAAAATGCAGTCCCATTGCAGCAGAAGACCCTAGCAATTTGGAGATGTCAATACCGTGGGATGACCACCAAGAAGCAGTAGCAATAGAGTGAAGTCAGCTGGACCCTAGAAGACGAACTGTGCATTCTGCAGAGGGCAGAGCAGAAGACATGGCACAAGCACTTTGGAGGAGCCTAGAAGATCATAAGAGGATCCCAGACAAAACAACTGCAGTTTGGTTTTTGCATTGTTCAGATTCTAACTGTGCCCTAGTTCTTTGTACTTGAAGTAAGAGAGCATTTAACTTTAAGAACCTACAGCTGTTGATGCTGTATTTTAAAAGCAACTTTGACTTTGAACTTTTCTTTTTTAAAAAGGTTGGATTTTAAACTGTTGGAATTTGTAAAGACTTGGACCGTCTAAGTTTGTAAAATGTTTTACAATGCAATTTATATTACTATGTGATCTTGGGGATAACCAAGAAAGAAAAGGTTGTGGCATAACAGTGATAAAAATGTTAGTGTGTCGGGCTGGAGAGATGGCTCAGTGGTTAAGAGCACTGACTGCTCTTCCAGAGGTCCTGAATTCAAATCCCAGCAACCACATGTTAGCTCACAACCATCTGTAATAAGATCTGATGCCCACTTCCGGTGTGTCTGAAGACAACTACAGTGTACTTATATATAATAAATAAATAAATCTTAAAAAAATGTTTGTGTGTCAAGTTGACAAGGGGTCAATTGTGCTACCTAGTTTTTTTTTTTTTTTGGTTTTTTTTTTTATTAACTTGAGTATTTCTTATTTACATTACAAGTGTTATTCCCTTTCCCGGTTTCCAGGCAAACATCCCCCTAATCCCTCCCCCTCCTCTTCTTTATGGGTGTTCCCCTCCCCATCCTCCCCCCATTGCCGCCCTCACCTCAACATTCTAGTTCACTGGGGGTTCAGTCTTAGCAGGACCAAGGGCTTCCCCTTCCACTGGTGATCTTACTAGAATATTCATTGCTACCTATGAGGTCAGAGTCCAGGGTAAGTCCATGTATAGTCTTTAGGTAGTGGCTTAGTCCCTGGAAGCTCTGGTTGCTTGGCATTGTTGTTCATAAGGGGTCTCGAGCCCCTTCAAGCTCTTCCAGTTCTTTCTCTGATTCCTTCAACGGGGGTCCTATTCTCAGTTCATTGGTTTGCTGCTGGCATTCGCCTCTGTATTTGCTGCATTCTGGCTGTGTCTCTCAGGAGCGATCTATATCCGGCTCCTGTCGGCCTGCACTTCTTTGCTTCATCCATCTTGTCTAATTGGATGGTTGTATATGTATGAGCCACATGTGGGGCAGGCTCTGAATGGGTGTTCCTTCTGTGTCTGTTTTAATCTTTGCCTCTCTATTCCCTGCCAAGGGTATTCTTGTTCCCCTTTTAAAGAAGGAGTGAAGCATTCACATTTTGATCATCTGTCTTGAGTTTCATTTGTTCTAGGCATCTAGGGTATTTCAAGCATTTGGGCTAATAGCCACTTATCAATGAGTGCATACCATGTGTGTTTTTCTGTGATTGGGTTACCACACTCAGGATGATATTTTCCAGTTCCAACCATTTGCCTACGAATTTCATAAAGTCATTGTTTTCGATAGCTGAGTAATATTCCATTGTGTAGATGTACCACATTTTGTGTATCCATTCCTCTGTTGAAGGGCATCTGGGTTCTTTCCAGCTTCTGGCTATTACAAATAAGGCTGCGATGAACATAGTGGAGCACGTGTCTTTTTTATATGTTGGGGCATCTTTTGGGTATATGCCCAAGAGAGGTATAGCTGGATCCTCAGGCAGTTCAATGTCCAATTTTCTGAGGAACCTCCAGACTGATTTCCAGAATGGTTGTACCAGTCTGCAATCCCACCAACAATGGAGAAGTGTTCTTCTTTCTCCGCATCCTCGCCAGCATCTGCTGTCACCTGAGTTTTTGATCTTAGCCATTCTCACTGGTATGAGGTGAAATCTAGGGTTGTTTTGATTTGCATTTCCCTTATGACTAAAGATGTTGAACATTTCTTTAGGTGTTCTCAGCCATTCGGCATTCCTCAGCTGTGAATTCTTTGTTTAGCTCTGAACCCCATTTTTTAATAGGGTTATTTGTCTCCCTGCAGTCTAACTTTTTGAGTTCTTTGTATATTTTGGATATAAGGCCTCTATCTGTTGCAGGATTGGTAAAGATCTTTTCCCAATCTTTTGGTTGCCGTTTTGTCCTAACCACAGTGTCCTTTGCCTTACAGAGGCTTTGCAGTTTTATGAGATCCCATTTGTCGATTCTTGATCTTAGAGCATAAGCCATTGGTGTTTTCTTCAGGAAATTTTTTCCAGTGCCCATGTGTTCCAGATGCTTCCCTAGTTTTTCTTCTATTAGTTTGAGTGTGTCTGGTTTGATGTGGAGGTCCTTTAACCACTTGGACTTAAGGTTTGTACAGGGTGATAAGCATGGATCGATCTGCATTCTTCTACATGTTGACCTCCAGTTGAACCAGCACCATTTGCTGAAAATGCTATCTTTTTTCCATTTGATGGTTTTGGCTCCTTTGTCAAAAATCAAGTGACCATGGGTGTGTGGGTTCATTTCTGGGTCTTCAATTCTGTTCCATTGGTCTATCTGTCTGTCTCTGTACCAATACCATGCAGTTTTTATCACTATTGTTCTGTAATACTGCTTGAGTTCAGGGATAGTGATTCCCCCTGAAGTCCTTTTATTGTTGAGGATAGTTTTAGCTATCCTGGGTTTTTTGTTATTCCAAATGAATTTGCAAATTGTTCTGTCTAACTCTTTGAAGAATTGGATTGGTATTTTGATGGGGATTGCATTGAATCTGTAGATCCCTTTTGGTAGAATGGCAATTTTTACTATATTAATCCTGCCAATCCATGAGCATGGGAGATCTTTCCATCTTCTGAGGTCTTCTTCAATTTCTTTCTTCAGAGTCTTGAAGTTCTTATTGTACAGATCTTTTTACTTGCTTGGTTAAAGTCACACGAGGTACTTTTATATTATTTGGGTCTATTATGAAGGGTGTCGTTTCCCTAATTTCTTTCTCGGCTTGTTTCTCTTTTGTGTAGAGGAAGGCTACTGGTTTATTTGAGTTAATTTTATACCCAGCCACTTTGCTGAAGTTGTTTATCAGCTTTAGTAGTTCTCTGGTGGAACTTTTGGGATCACTTAAATATACTATCATATCATCTGCAAATAGTGATATTTTGACTTCCTCTTTTCCGATCTGTATCCCCTTGATGTTCTTTTGTTGTCTGATTGCTCTGGCTAGAACTTCAAGAACTATATTGAATAAGTAGGGAGAGAGTGGGCAGCCTTGTCTAGTCCCTGATTTTAGTGGGATTGCTTCAAGTTTCTCTCCATTTAGTTTAATGTTAGCAGCTGGTTTTTGCTGTATATGGCTTTTACTATGTTTAGGTATGGGCCTTGAATTCCTATTCTTTCCAGGACTTTTATCATGAAGGGGTGTTGAATTTTGTCAAATGCTTTCTCAGCATCTAATGAAATGATCATGTGGTTTTGTTCTTTCAGTTTGTTTATATAATGGATCACATTGATGGTTTTCCATATATTAAACCATCCCTGCATGCCTGGGATGAAGCCTACTTGATCATGGTGGATGATTGTTTTGATGTGCTCTTGGATTCGGTTTGCCAGAATTTTGTTGAGTATTTTTGCGTCGATGTTCATAAGGGAAATTGGTCTGAAGTTCTCTTTCTTTGTTGGGTCTTTGTGTGGTTTAGGTATAAGAGTAATTGTGGCTTCATAGAAGGAGTTGGGTAGTGCTCCATCTCTTTCAATTTTGTGGAATAGTTTGGATAATATTGGTATGAGGTCTTCTATGAAGGTCTGATAGAATTCTGCACTAAACCCGTCTGGACCTGGGCTCTTTTTGGTTGGGAGACCTTTAATGACTGCTTCTATTTCCTTAGGAGTTATGGGGTTGTTTAACTGGTTTATCTGTTCCTGATTTAACTTCGGTACCTGGTATCTGTCTAGGAAATTGTCCATTTCCTGCAGATTTTCAAGTTTTGTTGAATATAGGCTTTTATAGTAAGATCTGATGATTTTTGAATTTCCTCTGAATCTGTAGCTATGTCTCCCTTTTCAATTCTGATTTTGTTAATTTGGACACACTCTCTGTGTCCTCTCGTTAGTCTGGCTAAGGGTTTATCTATCTTGTTGATTTTCTCAAAGAACCAACTTTTGGTTCTGTTGATTCTTTCTATGGTCCTTTTTGTTTCTACTTGGTTGATTTCAGCTCTGAGTTTGATTATTTCCTACCTTCTACTCCTCCTGGGTGTATTTGCTTCTTTTTGTTCTAGAGCTTTTCGGTATGTTGTCAAGCTGCTGACATGTGCTCTTTCCTGTTTCTTTCTGCAGGCACTCAGCGCTATGAGTTTTCCTCTTAGCACAGCTTTCATTGTGTCCCATAAGTTTGGGTGTGTTGTACCTTCATTTTCATTAAATTCTAAAAAGTCTTTAATTTCTTTCTTTATTTCATCCTTGACCAGGTTATCATTGAGTAGAGCATTGTTCAATTTCCACGTATATGTGGGCATTCTTCCCTTATTATTATTGAAGACCAGCTTTAGGCCGTGGTGGTCCGATAGCACGCATGGGATTATTTCTATCTTTCTGTACCTGTTGAGGCCTGTTTTTTGAACAACTATATGGTCAATTTTGGAGAAAGTACCATGAGGAGCTGAGAAGAAGGTACATCTTTTTGCTTTAGGATAGAATGTTCTATAAATATCTGTTAAGTCCATTTGGCTCATGACTTCTCTTAGTCTGTCTACATCTCTGTTTAATTTCTGTTTCCATGATCTGTCCATTGATGAGAGTGGAGTGTTGAAATCTCCTACTATTATTGGGTGAGGTGCAATGTGTGTTTTGAGCTTTAGTAAGGTTTCTTTTACGTATGTAGGTGCCCTTGTATTTGGGGCATAGATATTTAGGATTGAGAGTTCATCTTGGTGGATTTTTCCTTTGATGAATATGAAGTGTCCTTCCTTATCTTTTTTGATGACTTTTAGTTGAAAATTGATTTTATTTGATATTAGAATGGCTACTCCAGCTTGCCTCTTCCGACCATTTGCTTGGAAAGTTGTTTTCTAGCCTTTCACTCTGAGGTAGTGTCTGTCTTTGTCTCTGAGGTGTGTTTCCTGTAGGCAGCAGAATGCAGGGTCCTCATTGCGTATCCAGTTTGTTAATCTATGTCTTTTTATTGGGGAGTTGAGACCATTGATGTTGAGAGATATTAAGGAATAGTGATTATTGCTTCCTGTAATATTCATATTTGGATGTGAGGTTATGTTTGTGTGCTTTTCTTCTCTTTGTTTTGTTGCCAAGACGATTAGTTTCTTGCTTCTTCTAGGGTATAGCTTGCCTCCTTATGTTGGGCTTTACCATTTATTATCCTTTGTAGCACTGGATTTGTAGAAAGATATTGTGTAAATTTGGTTTTGTCATGGAATATCTTGGTTTCTCCATCTATGTTAATTGAGAGTTTTTGCAGGATACAGTAACCTGGGCTGACATTTGTGTTCTCTTAGGGTCTGTATGACATCTGTCCAGGATCTTCTGGCTTTCATAGTTTCTGGCGAAAACTCTGGTGTGATTCTGATAGGTCTGCCTTTATATGTTACTTGACCTTTTTCCCTTACTGCTTTTAATATTCTTTACTTTGTGAGTTTGGTGTTTTGACTATTATGTGACAGGAGGAGTTTCTTTTCTGGTCCAATCTATTTGGAGTTCTGTAGGCTTCTTGTATGCTTATGGGTATCTCTTTCTTTAGGTTAGGGAAGTTTTCTTCTATGATTTTGTTGAAGATATTTACTGGTCCTTTGAGCTGGGAGTCTTCACTCTCTTCTATACCTATTATCCTTAGGTTTGATCTTCTCATTGAGTCCTGTATTTCCTGTATGTTTTGGACCAGTAGCTTTTTCTGCTTTACATTATCTTTGACAGTTGAGTCAATGATTTCTATGGAATCTTCTGCTCCTGAGATTCTCTCTTCCATCTCTTGTATTCTGTTGGTGAAGCTCGTATCTACAGCTCCTTGTCTCTTCTTTTGGTTTTCTATATCCAGGGTTGTTTCCATGTGTTCTTTCTTGATTGCTTCTATTTCCATTTTTAATTCCTTCAACTGTTTGATTGTGTTTTCCTGGAATTCTTTCAGGGATTTTTGTGACTCCTCTCTATGGGCTTCTACTTGTTTATTTATGTTTTCCTGGAATTCTTTTAGGGATTTTTGCAATTCCTCTCTGTAGGCTTCTACTTGTTCTCTAAGGGAGTTCTTCACATCTTTCTTGAAGTCCTCCAGCATCATGATCAAATATGATTTTGAAACTAGATCTTGCTTTTCTGGTGTGTTTGGATATTCCGTGTTTGCTTTGGTGGGAGAATTGGGCTCTGATGATGCCATGTAGTCTTGGTTTCTGTTGCTCGGGTTCCTGCGCTTGCCTCTCGCCATCAGATTATCTCTAGTGTTACTTTGTTCTTCTATTTCTGACAGTGGCTAGACTGTCCTATAAGCCTGTGTTTCAGGAGTGCTGTAGACCTGTTTTCCTGTTTCCTTTCAGCCAGTTATGGGGACAGAGTGTTCTGCTTTCGGGCATGTAGTTTTTCCTATCTACAGGTCTTCAGCTGTTCCTATGGGCCTGTGTCTTTAGTTCACCAGGCAGGTCGCTTGCAGCAGAAAAGTTGGTCTTACCTGTGGTCCTGAGCTCAAGTTTGCTCATGGGGTGTTGCTTATGAGCTCTCCGCGGCCGCAGCAACCAGGAAGATCTGGGCCGCCCTTTCCGGGAGCTTCCTTGCACCAGGGTTCCAGATGGCGTTTGGTGTTTTCCTCTGGAATCAATAATGTGTGCAGAGTGCAGTCTCTTCTGGTTTCCCAGGCGTGTCTCCCTCTCTGAAGGTTTAGCTCGCCCTCCCACGGGATTTGGGTGCAGAGAACTGTTTATCCGGTCGGTCCCTTCAGGTTCCGGCAGTGTCTCAGACGCAGCAGACCTGCCTCCCCTGGGCCCTCCTCTACGGGAACCCAGAGGCTGTTTACAGTTTCCTCTTGGGCTAGGGATGTGAGCAGGGGTGGGCAGTGTTGGTGGTCTCTTCCGCTCTGCAGTCTCAGGAGTGCCCACCTGTCCAGGCGGTGAGGGCTCTCTCCCACGGAGTTTGGGAGCAGAGAGCTGCTGCGGGCAGGGATCCGCCGGTTTGGGACCCGCTAAATACCGGAAGTGTCCGGTCCTAGAGGAATTTTGCCTCTGTGTTGCTAGCTAGTTTTATGTCAACTTAACATGAGTCAAAGCCACTGGAGAGAAGAGAGCCACAATGGAGTAAACGCCCTTAAAATATAAGGCAGTAGACAAGCTTGCAGGGCATTTTCTCAATTATTCATAGATGGGGAAGCACCCAGCTCATTGTAAATGAGGCCACACCTAGGCCAGAGGTGCTGGCTTCTATAGGAAGAAGGAAGAATGAACTATGTTAAATAAGCCAGGAAGCAGCATTCTCCGTGTCCTCAGTATTAACCAGGGTTGAGCTCCTGCCCTGAATTCCTGCAATGGTGAGTATATGATGTGGAAGTGTAGACCAAAAGGAACCCTTTACTCTGACATGATTTGGTTGCGAAATGTTATTATGGCAGTAGAAACCCTAACTAGGACTCCTGTCCTCCCAGCCTAGAGGAATTTCCACAGGACCTTTGTCAGCCTATGGAACACTTTAACACTAATTTTTGGTTTATGTGTGTATCTATGACTCTGCATAAAAATTTATATGTGTGATATGCATGTGAGACACAAAGAAGGCCAGAAAGGACATTGAGATTCCATGAAACTAGAGCTGTACATGGTTGTGAGATACAAAATGGGTGCAAGGAACTGAACCTGGGCCGTCTGTAAGAGGAGCAAGGTCCCTTAGTGTTAA
Source organism: Rattus rattus (assembly GCF_011064425.1). Lineage (NCBI taxonomy): Eukaryota > Metazoa > Chordata > Mammalia > Rodentia > Muridae > Rattus > Rattus rattus. The sequence goes on from NC_046158.1 coordinate 10,394,282, forward strand.
GCAATCTCCCCTGGCTTGGCCTGTGATTCTACCCCACTGCACATTGGGTGTACATGAGTGCCAGGGTACAAATGTGCTCACACAGCCCTTTCTTGCTTTCTTTCTATAACCGATCCATTCTCGCTTTGCAGGTGGACAGGAGCTAGTGCACATCTTGCTGAAGAGGGGACACAGTTTTAGGCACACATTTTGTACAAACAGGGCTTCCATATGCAGAGATTCCTCTTTTCCAAGATGGATCTAAGGTCCAGTGACCTGCTCTGGGATTGAGGAAGGTCCCTGAGAATGGAGCACAAGACTCTCTGGCTAACGTGTCCTCCTTTGTGTCAAGGAGCATGTCTGCCAGCTGGATGGCCACACAGTGTGGACAAAAAGGTTCACTCCTGCAGTGCTCACCCTCGGGGTCTCTTGACATGGGAGGCTGCACCTCTAACTCAGACTCCCTTTCTTGCCAGGGGGAAACCTGCAAGTTGGTTCCTTGTGGAGGTAGCCCTGTCCCATCAATTTCTGGGCAATGGGTGTTCTCTAACAACTTTCAACAATGATGACATTTTATCTGCTCCATTGCAGAACTGGCCAGGGTGAATGACCAGGAAGGGACTGGTAAGTACACCTTGCCAAGTTCCCTGGGGACCCTGGGCTGAGCAGTATAAAGGGAAGCTGAGAGAGGCCCCTAAAGAGTCTCCTCGGTCTGCCAAGTGATCTGCTGTTCACCTGTGAGCACAGACTCTGGAGATGAAGGCCCTGCTCCTGACCTTCGGCCTCAGCCTCCTGGCTGCCCTGCAGGCCCAGGCCTTCCCCACCATGGAAGAGAATCAGGATGTGAGACTGAGAGGGGCAGGGGCTTCGAGTGGCTTTAAGGCAGATAGAGGCCGAGGTTGCTGGTTGAAGGCCCCATTCCTTCACAACCTAAAGAGAAACCATTTTAGAGTCAGGCTTGAACCCTGACTCTGAAGGAATGTCACACAGCATGGGGAATCTGCTTAGATGGTTCTGGGAGCAGAGAGCTTGAGGAGAGAGGAGTTCTAGACATTTCACTATTTTCTGGGAGTGCAGGTTCTGGGATACTCTCTTGCCTATAGTGGTTGGAGACCACACAGATGTGACCCTGGTAGTGCTGGTTTAGTGGGTTGGGAGAATGGTTGCCTGGCAAATGCTTTGCAAGTCCAGAACTTGGGGGCTGAGGTAGAGGTGGGGGTATGGACTAGAGGCATTCCCTCCTGTCTACCTTAGTCCTGAGAGCCAGGTCCCTTCTCCAGGTGTCAGGAACGTGGTATTTGAAAGCTACAGCATGGAACAAGGAGATTCCTGACAAGAAGTTTGGATCTGTGTCTGTGACTCCCATGAAAATCAAGACCCTGGAAGGGGGCAACCTGCAAGTGAAGTTCACTGCCCTGTGAGTGTGTACCAGGTCCCTGGCGTTTACTTTCCCCACACAGGAGATCTAGGGACTGAGCTGGGCCAAGTCAACTCCCAGAACACTCTGTGCCAGGTGCTCTGTGTGTAACAGCACCACTCTGGGTGCCTCAGCTTACAGAGGATCGTGGGATGGTAGGTGGTCCAGACAGAGGATCGTGGGATGGTAGGTGGTCCAGAGATGAATCAGCTGCAAGGGGCACCAACTGTCTGTTCTGATATCCCATTCTTTGTCAGACACTCAGGTAAGGGGAAGGGTCTCACTCCTGAACCCAAAGTGAGCACACTCTCTGGCCTTGTTCTTCCTCCAATGGAAATTTCATTTGGGGACAGTGGCAGAGACCAGGATTTCAGAATAATCAAGCGCGTGCGCAGGACCCCAGGGAGAAAGGTTGTCATGCTCTCCACAGACACTGTGAAATGCCAGCCTATTCCCACCAGTGTGCTCTATGGCCTATGTGACCTCATATCTGTGTGCTCTGTCACCTCTGTGACCACTCACTTGTGTGACCTCTCATCTATGTAGACTCTCGCCTGTGTGGTCTCACTCCTGTGTGACCAACCATTCATGTGGCTTTTACTTTTGTGCCTTAACTCACATCTCGGGGCCTGTCACCTTAGTGGCTCTCTTAGCATGAGAGTGTTTGTGCTGTCTCCCTGGGAATCTGGCATTTGGGCCGTCCCTACTGTGGTAGTTATCTTGGAGTTTGTTCTACGTTCTTTTCATCAAGCCCACTCCCTGAAGGTTTCCCTCCTTTGTCCAGGTGACAGTGACTGTGAGGCTGGTCACTAAATAGCTCAGAGACAGAGGGTCAGCCACAGGAGCCACAAAGCATGGAGGTTATGAAGGGAGGGTTTTGCTTGAGACAATGTTTACAGATCAAGTAGACCAGGCTCCTGAGGGAGTAAACAGGAGTCTGTCAGAGTGCAGGCATTGGGTGGCATAAGGCAGAACTAGGGCCACTGTGAGAACCAGTGCACTGGAACATGGGACTCAGGAGGCCTGAGTAACACAAAAGGGCTGAGTGAAGCCTGCTCTTCCTTGGTCACCTTGGAAACAGGAAAAGGCAGGACTTGATTTGTATGCTGCCAGCAGGGGAACTGTGTGGCTGAGCCGTGTGTCTCACAGACCTTCTGTCTTTCAGGATTGCAGGACGGTGCCAGGAGATGAGTGTTGTCCTAGAGAAGACAGATGAACCTGGCAAATACACAGCCTGTGAGTCCTTGACCTGTGATGGCTCCCATAATCCCTTTGAGGTCAATGTGACCATTCCAGGGTGCCCTGTTGCCTGAGAAACTCCCCTTCAATTACCCATGATCAACACCCATGATCACTCCCAGGAGGCTGTTTTCCTTACAGATGGGAACAGCTGACACTGAGCACTGCATTGTGTGTGGTAGATTTGTCCCTAGAAGAGAATTGACTGTTTTGTGTTAGGAAAGGGTCACTGATGCTACCATGCAACTCCATGACGAAAGGCTAGATAAGAAGAAGGCTTGTTTTGTTAGCATTTCCACATCCCTGCTCATGATGAAAGGAAGTCAGGGCAGGAATTCAAACAAGGCAGGAGATGGGAGTTGATGCAAGGGCCATGGAGGAGTGGTGATGACTGGTCTGCTCTTTATGTTCTGCTCAGCCTATTTTATTATAGAGGTGCCCCCCTCACAGTGGCCTGGGCTGTACCCTATTAATCTCTAATTAAGAAAATTCTCTACAAGCTTGCCTACAGCCTGATCTCATGAAAATGTTTCTCCGTTGGGCTCTCTTCCTCTCTGATGACTTTATCTTGTGCGAAGCTGACATAATTGTAGCCAATACAACTGCCCAGAGATGTCCCACTGGCTATGGCTGAGGTCATGGAGGGAGTGAGAAAGGGGCTGCATTTGGCTCCAGAGGCCATACTCTCCAGTATGATACACACATTTGGGTCGTGGCCATATCTCATGTGTGGTTTCTAAGGAAATGAAGGGTACTTTTACCCAAGGCTCTGGTGGTTGTGGAGAACCTAGGTCAGCGATCCCTGAGCAACTGGGATGGTTGAGAGGTGCCAGTCCACCCCTGGATTCTTGTTGAGGGTTCAGGGGCTTATTCCAGATGTGTATCTCTGTTCCTCTGCAGATAGTGGCAAACAGGTTCTCTACATCATACCATCTGCAGTGGAGGACCACTACATCTTCTACTATGAGGGCAAAATACACAAGCATCATTTCCAAATTGCAAAACTCGTGGGTGAGTCACATTGTTGTGAGATGGGTCAAGGACTCTCAGGATGAAAGGGACCTTGCTGGTGTTGGGGTTCCAGCTGTACATAGAATGGGTATAGAAACAGGGGGGAGAGTATAACATGCAGCCTTCATCACAGCTTCTGTCTGTGTGCATTTTTCCAGCAGTGAAGACCTTAGAAACTCCATAGCTCTCCCTTATGCTAGGTACTTGTCCAGATGTAGCAGGGAGACAATGTGGGTCCCTCAGCCAATGATGACTTATCTCCAGGGTGACATTGGTTACACTGCTCTCACCTGCCCTAGGATGAACTCAGGAATAGTGCCCCTGTTTCTCCTATGTTAAATATTATGGAAGGATGCACATGATGTGCTGGTCTTTCTTTCCCACCTGGTCTCTTCTCTCACACATGGGTCTCTGGGTCAAGTCCCCACATGGATAACCATGTCTCCCTCTTCACCCCTAAGTTGCTTAATTCCCTGTGCTGGGAAGGAAACTATCAGCTCCCCCAACTGTGTCCTAATTTCAAATCCCTCACATACAGGCAGAGACCCTGAGATCAACCAGGAGGCCCTGGAAGATTTTCAGAATGCTGTAAGAGCTGGAGGCCTCAACCCAGACAACATCTTCATCCCCAAGCAGAGTGGTAGGTATCAAGCTGCCATGTTCTCCCACCCCCATGCAGGGAAGGCAGCCAGTCACCCAGGACAACAGGCTGCCTCTCATCCAGCTTTGTCCTTTAGGGATGGGGGAGATGCTGGCTGATGAAGGGGCCTTGGGTTTCTACCCGAATTCCTTGAATTTCTGAATGTTTTCTTCTTTCATTTTTTTTTTCTTTTATATTTTTCTTGTACAGAAACCTGCCCTCTAGGAAGCAATTAGGGTAAGTGACCAGTTAGTGGGCACACTTGAGTAAATCCTGTTCCTGCAGTCAACAGGGTTTCTAGAGACCCTGTGTTCAAACCCTGGGGATAGAGACCCTTTCCTACCTGTGCAGACAGGTATGGCCTTGCTACTGGAACACATTCTACCTCCGTGTGTTTTGTTCATGTTTCCTTTCAGGGTGTTGTTTCCTGAACTGCAGGGCTCTGCCCTTGCTGATTCTCTGCAGTTGGCTTGCACATGGAGTCCTCTTCATGTATCCCCTGCTAAACACTGCAGAAGGGAAATTCCCCCTCTGCTCCTCCCTTCCCTCAAATCACCGTGTTTACTCCATGCGTGCATGGATTGCTTACAGCACTACAGTGTAGTTTAGAAAATTGCTGAAGGCAACCTTCACAGTTAGGAACTGAGCCTGAGTCCAACAGCATCCTTGTCCTCCATTTGCCACATTTTTGCTCTGAACTCACCTGTCCCCTCTTACACATGGGCATGGAGCATTGTGGGAACTCAGTTTGGGAGTAGGGTGGAGGGAGGGAATGACCTTCGTCCTCTGTTTAGTTCTGGTGAATGAGGCCCTTCCCATTCCAACATTTTCCTCTCATGAGTTGTTTTGGTTCCACTGACTCTCGTCCTTCCCACAGGAAGTGGTGCCTTGTCCCAGCCCTTCCACACGGCATTGCTGCACTCTACACAGACCCACTGAGCACGGGACACAGAAGCAGCTCCTTCACTGTCCCTTCTGGCTTTGCCCACCCCTGCCCTCCGCCTCCCTCTTCCCTGCTTCTCTATAAAGAACTTCATCATGCCCTTGTGTCTCTGCTTGTTTATGGGGATCAAGGGAACTGGTCAAGATGCTCTCCTTGTCCTAGGGCCTTAGCAATTGTTTTAGAGGAAGAGGGATGGGGAAATGGCTAGAATGGATGGGTGCTCCTTCATGGTGGGGTTTTGGCAAAGGCCATGAAGGGCTGGATTGATAGATGAAGTTTTTGTTACCCAGGTGCCTTTATTAACTTCTGTGTGTCATCTCAACACCAGTTGGTGAGTGTTTTTCGAAATATGAGAGGATGAGTATATGTGGCTCCAAGGCCAGAGATGAGTTTCACTCCTATCGCCAGTGGAAATAGTGATCACCTGGTGGCCATGACAGGAGTAGAGGAAGGGAGGCTACCTTTCAGGGCACAGACATGTCACAGAGATGACTAGATTTAGGCACCTCCACTGTAGATCATCATTTTGACCCCTCTCTCCATTTCTAGTGCAGTCCTGTCTATGTGGAAGTAGACTGTCTCCAGAAGATACCATTGCCAGAACATTCTGACATCATGAGTACAGTTCCCAAAAATCACTGTAGGGCTTTCCCTGAGTCCTGCAATGAACAAAGTGTAACCAGGTACTCTTTTCTCCTGGGAGAGGAGAAAACCCACCCAGATTTCTCTGGATCCCATGGTAACTCCATTGAAACCTGTCCAAAATGGCCTACCAATATCTCCCTCTCTTCTATCCCTTGTTCTACCAAGTCAGTAAGGAATACCAAGAATGGCATCAGTGCATCTGTCACTACTATAATCTTCCCCTTCAGGAACAAGTTTTCTGAGCACACCTCAGCCTCAGTTTCATGTGTTGTTACCCACATCTGGAGCCATTCAACTACCATGGTCTTTTTCCAGTTCTGTTCCTCAACCTTGACTGGTTTTTGATCTCTCTGTTAATTTCCATCTACTGCATAAAGAAATTTCTCTGAGGAAGGTTGAGAGATGCATTAATCTAAGAGTATAACAGTAAACTAGGAATCAATTTAACACTATGTCCCTTTAGCAGAATAATAACACTAGGTTCTCCATGCGCCTGTAACCTGTTTAGACGCAGGCCCTGATGTCAGTGCCAGATAGGAGTTTCACCTAGTGGAACAGGACTTATATGCATTCAGAAAGTGAGTAGTTATTCCCATAACATTCATGCCACCACTACAGTAGGTAGCATAGCAGAATAGAACTCTAGAAGATGCAGGATCCCTCACCCATATCACTGCACTTAACGTTTTTCTTTTGATATAAAAACTGATAGAAACAACAAGCTCTTCTTATGCTATGGGGACCTTACCTTTTGGATCTCTGTGCTGTTTCTTAGTCTAGAACTTTTCTTGTGGAGTATGTAGAGCCTATATCACACAAGGTCATGGCATCTACGAACTAAGACATTTCCTTACTCTTATTTTTTTATCTTGTCTTATTGCTCTAGCTAAGTTTTTGAGCACTGTATTAAATAAGACAGCAGAGAGTAGGTGCCATTGACTTGTTGCAGATTTCAGAGGAAATCCTTTCTGTTCTTCCACATTTATATGATGTCAACTGTAGGTTTCTCATGTATAATCCTCATTGTGTTGATATATGTTCTCTCTGTTCTTGGTGTCTTCACGGCCTTCATGAAAGGATGTTGGCATTTGTCAAATGCTTTTTGGCTTCAGTTGAGATCATCATGTTTCTGTCGTGAGTCTATTAATGTAGTGAATTACATTTGGGAATTTGTGACCATTGAACCAACTTTGCACCCCTAGCATCTGATCTTCTTTATGTGATCTTGAACTAAGTTTGCAAGGTTTCCATTTAAAATATTTTCATCTATATTCATTAGGTAAATTAGACTATAGATTTTTTTCTGTGTTTTGTCCTTTTCCAGTTTTCACATCAGTGCAACCCTGGTTGTGCTGGCTAGTCTTACGTCAACTTGACACAAGCTAGCATCATCATCTGAGAGAACCTCAACTGAGAAGATGCCTCCATTAGAACAGACTGTAAACCTGTACGGCATATTCTTAATTAATGTTTGATGGGGTAGGCCCAGCCCACTGTGGAGATGCATCCCCTGGGCTGCTGGTCTACCATTCTCAAGAAAGCAGGCTGAGTTCCGTTGATGGTGAACAGTGCTATAGTGCATACGCCAGATAAATTCTATCCTCCCCAATCTACTTGGGTCATGGTGTTCATCACAGCCATAGAAACATAACTAAGACATGGCTTTGTGGAATGGGAGCAGCAGTGTTCCTTTCCTTTCTATTTTACAGAAAATTTGAGCAGCAATGGCGGTGTCTTCTTTAATGATTTGATACACTCAGCAGTGAATCCATCTGATTCTGAATTTTTCTTTGTTTAAAGACTTTTTGTTACTGTTTCTACCTCAGTGGCTGATAAGGATCTTATATCGTCATGATTTAATTTTTATAAGGCATATGTGTTAGGAAATTTATCCATTTTTTCAGATAATTCATTTTAGGTAAATATGTTTTTAAAATACTCCCTGGATCCCCCCCTCAGGGTTCTCTCCAGGTGTCGGGCTCAGCGACCACCTCGGCTCCTACAGGCGCCAGTGCCTCTCCCTCCCATCCCTCGCCATGTCCAAGGATCTTTCTGCGGACACATCCTGCACAGAAGACTACTGCCCTGTCTGTCAGGAGATGCTCAAGACGTGGGTCCAGAGTGCGGCCTGTCATTTTCTGTAGAAATTGTTTCCTGACTGCAATGAGAGAAAGTGGAATACGTTGTCCCCTATGTCGCATGTGACTAGAAGAGAAAGAGCATGTCCAAAACGGGCCATAGGTCTTGAAAATATCATGAGGAGGGTTTCTGGTAGTGTAGATGCTATTCAAAAAAGATTAAATTCTATTGCATGAGACATCATTAAAAATCTTGTAAGAAGTATGAGGATGAATATGGTGTTTCTTCTGTTGTTCCAAACGTTAAGATTTCTCAAGATTCAGTAAGGAGCAGTTCTTCTGGGCATCCCACCTTCAAGTGTCCCTTATGTCAAGAGTCAAATTTCACCAGACAACGTTTATTGGGTCACTGTAATAGTAACCACCTATTTCAGATAGTTCCTAGGACATGTCCTATTTGTGTGTCTCTTTCTTGGGGAGATCCTAGCCAGATTACTGGAAATTTCATTTAATCAAAGATACCAGTTTGGTTAGGGAGAGCTTGTGAGCCTTCAGCTAGATGAGGAAACCCAATATCAAACTGCTGTGGGAGAGACTTTTCAAGTAAACAAGTGATGTATTAGACATCTCTGCCTCCTTGCTACCTGCCGACAAGTGCCATCTTTAAGAAGAAGGCATGAGGGGTTGGGGATTTAGCTCAGTGGTAGAGCGCTTGCCTAGCAAGCGCAAGGCCCTGGGTTCGGTCCCCAGCTCTGAAAAAAAGAAGACATGAAGTCACTGTTTTCAGTAATTTACTGTGCATATTAATAAAAGTAATAATTCAGTCTATTGTGTTAGGTTTATAATTGAAAATAAAGGTGGGCCACCCTAGTTCCATTCTCTAGACAGTTACTTTAACAGCACAGAAAGGGTCGTAGCTCACTTGTGTGGCGAAAAGGGAATCCCTGTTGTCTTTTTCTTTTTTTATTACATATTCTGAATGTCTACGCTGTTTTTGATAGTTGGTACAGTCCCTTCTATTTAGTACAGAGATAACTGCAAATTCTGGATGATGTGATTCCTATAAAAGTAACAAACCTGAGCCACTTGTCAGAGCTGCAGAGCAGAAACTTGAAGTGCAAAGGGGGATGGTCCAAAGGGGGTTTCAAAAGTACAGGTCCTGGCTGAGGAATGCAGTAAGAAAACTGTATTCATACAATGCTTAGTATCTTTGAAGACTAGTGAGATTTCTTTAATAACTTTGACCTTGAGAGCATATTGTACAAATGTTTCTTCTTTTGCTGTTAGAAGAACATATCAAGAGAAGTTTTCTTTGGTGGTGTTTGCTACTTCATTCTAGGTTGAGTAATTCCTAAGCCCAAATATGTTATAGGACAGCTCTTTGTAGTCAGTGTTTCTCACTTGCTGGTGAAACATTTTAGTCAGTGAATGATACTTTACACTTAAATTAGTTTTTTAAAAATCCAAAGTTGGGGCTGGAGAGATGGCTCAGCGGTTAAGAGCACTGACTGCTCTTCCAGAGGTCCTGAGTTCAATTCCCAGCAACCACATGGTGGCTCACAACCATCTGTAATGGGATCCGATGCCTTCTTCTGGTGTGTCTGAAGACAGCTACAGTGTACTTATATATAATAAATAAATAAATCTTTAACAAAAAGAAATCCAAAGTTGCAGATGTATGTGGATAAGTACATTGACTTTTGCACGCGTATATTCACAAATATATCTTCGCCTAAAGTTTGTCAGGTTATATATAGAATTTTTATTAAAGAGTTTTAATAATGAACAGCAATATAGAATTGAAGTATTTATCTCATTTGTTAAAATTTTGTATGCTACCACATTTTTAAAACAGTAAACCAAATGCTATGTGGTACGATTGGCTGTCATTACACCTGAAAATGTGTTAAGTGGTGCTTATTTGGTAATTCTGAAAATGATTCATAACTGATGCATGGTGAGACATTTTACCAGCTACTGTTTCACTACATTTTAGTCAAAACCAAGTTTGTTCTTAATCTTTGGTATAAAGCATTGTAGAGAAGGCCAAGTCACAGAGTAAAAGGTGAAGAGGGAATTCTGACATTCTATGCTAACATAACACTGTTATGCTTTCTTTAAAAAAAAAAAACTAAACAAAAAAGAAAATCTCTGAAGTAGTTTGCTGCTAATATATACATATATTGTAAAAAAAGTTATATTTTGATTTTCTGAATACCCATGTTTGACTTTTCTACATTAACATTTTTAACTTGATTTAATAAAACTTTTAATTTTGAAGAAAAACAAAAAACAAAAAAAAAAATACTCCCTGGAAAACCTCTGTATTTTACTGGAATCCTTGTAGCCAACTTCTCCATTTTCATCTCTAATTTTATTAACCTCAGCACATTCTCCCACTATCACAGCCTTTGTGTGTGTGTGTGTGTGTGTGTGTGTGTGAGAGAGAGAGAGAGAGAGAGAATGAAGTGTGTGTGTGAGTATGAGTGTATGAGAGTGTGTGTGTGAGAGTGTGTGAAGTGTGTTGTGTGTGTGAGAGTGTGTTTGAAGTGTGTGTGAATGTGTATAAGTGTATGCATGAGTGTGCATGAGTATGTGTGCGTATGTGTGTGTGAGTGTGTGCATGAGTATGTGTGTGTGTGTTTGTGTGTGTGTGAAAGAGAGAGAAAGAATAAAGTGTGTGTGAGAGTTTGTATGTGAAGTGTGTGAGTGTGTGAAATGTGTGTGTGTATGTGTGTCTGTGTGTGACAGGTTTTTCTTTAAAAATTGAAAAATTCTTTATCTTTTCTATTGTTTTTCAAATTTTAATTAATTTCATTAATTTTAGCCTTGATTGTAATTGTTTCTTACTGTCTGCCACTTTGCGTTTAAATTGTTTTCCTAAAACCTCAAGGCAAATTTTTTGTTGTGTGTTTGAAATTTCCCTACTGTCTAATATAAACACCGATAACTATAAACTTTAATCTTAGAACTGCACTTGTTATGTCGCAAAAGTTAGTCATCCTAGCATATTTTTGCCACTACTGTAATCATGGCTGTATATTGCTGTCCCACTACTGTAGTCATGGCTATATATTGCTGTCCCACTACTGTAGTCATGGCTATATATTGCTGTCCCACTACTGTAGTCATGGCTATATATTGCTGTCCCACTACTGTAGTCATGGCTATATATTGCTATACCACTCATTATTGCAGTTCACATCTGCATTAGACTACTAGAAGATTGTCTTTAATAACAAAGCCAAAAGTAACACAGATGTGGGAACAAGGAGGAAACATAGGGTCAAAAAGGAAAAGAGAAACCAGGGAAAAGGAAATAGAAAAATGGAAAAACATCTGAACAAATTAGATATGAAAAGAAATAAGAATATAAATTTTTTAAATATACTACAATAAAAAGTTTTGTCTAACATGTAGGAAGAAAAGGAAAACATGTGGCAGGGGACAAAATTAAAAAATAAAAATATATGCATTATGGCAGCATCTTCCTTCTCAGTCCTCAGAACCCAGAGACTGCTAACTGCATGCATGCAGGGATCAGGGTTAGTTGAACTTGTGTCTCCTGTGTTTGATGCTATTGCTAAGCGCACTGGGCAAGTGTGTGACACCTGCCATGACTGTTCGCACACCAGCCAATTTCTTTCTTGGCATATCAGGGGCCTCTGCTGGCCACACTTAACTTTGTATTCTGTGGTCTAGGCTGATCCTCCCACACTCTTGAGATGCCCCAGACTGTACTTCTGAGATAAGCGAACGGCATTTCCGAAGTGTATTGGTTGCTCTGATAAAGTATCATGACCAAGAACAACTTAAGGAAAAGAGGGTTCCGCTGAGGGTTCCAAGGAGTTAAGAGCCTGTCATGTCAGGGAGCACAGAGCATGGTGGCAGGAGCAGGAAGCAGAGGTCACCTTTCATCTACACATAGGAAGCAGATACAGAGAATAGGAAGTGGATTGGCCATGACCCATCAAAGCCTGTCCCCAGGAACTACTCCCTCCAGCAAGGCTGAATTTCCTTAAGGCTCCATAATCTTCCCTAATGGCACCACCAACTGGGAAACAAATGTTCAAATGCATGAGGCTATGGGGGGCATTTCTCATTCAAAATACCACATCCAGTAGGTTGGGGTGGGGGAGAAGCCACACCCTGAAGTCCTGTAAATATGTATCAGCCCCAGAAGGATGTCATTTTACCTAGAGTTGCTATTTCTGCGATAAAACACCATGACCAAAGCAACTGTGGAAGGAAAGGGGTTTACTTCCATATAACTGTTTGTCATTGAAGGAGGTCAGGGCAGGAATTTAAACACGGAGGTAACTGATACAGAGGCCATGGAGGGGGTTGCTTACAGATGTAGTGATAGTATAGTAAAGCCTTTATGTCTGGCTTTAAGTGAGGTGTATACTAAAGCTTTTGTGTCTGGCTTTAAGTGGATTGTTTCAGCAAAGACTTGCTATGTTTGTGTCAATTAGTAAAGGTTGAGAAATTGTTATGAGACTGTTTGAAGCTTGAAGAAATGCCTCTCTAGAGAATCTGCACTTGAAGATACGCGAGGACCTGAAGCTGCACCAACCTTGGTCCTAAGACACTCCTGGCAAATCTGGAGTTCTTCCTTTTGTTTATGGCTAACCATGCCTGGTCATAGGAGACTGAAATTTATTTGAGCAAGGTAGTTGGAACCTTTCCTTGCCACAATTAACCTTGTATAATGTTTGAATAAAGTAACTGGAGTGAACTAGCTGGGTGTCAATCTTTTCCAAGAAGGCTGACCCCTCCGCTCCTTCAGGAAATGAAGACCTAACTTCTTAGTGAGCTTCTTTTTCCTGTGACACCTATGACTAACATCAATCAGTGTGCTGGCTTGCTCTTCATGGCTTGTTCAGCCTCTTTTATTATACAACACAGAACCACCAGCCCAGAGATGGCACCATTCACAATGGGCTGGGCCTTCCCCCATCAATCACTAATTAAGAAAGTGGAGGAGCACCGTCTCAAAGGCAAAGGGGATGGGTGAAGAACTCTAGAAGGGGGAAACCAGGAAGGGGGACAATATTTAGAATGTAAATAAATAAAACAATTGACAAAAAGAAAATACCCTACAAGTAGATCTTCTGGAAGCATTTTCTCAACTAGGTCCCTCTTTTCAGATAACTCTAGCTTGTGCAAAGTTGACATAAAGTTAGCCAGCTTGGGTATCATATATACCCCTGGAACTTCAGAGTTCTAGCATGCTACAGACAGGTGGTTCCAGAATTTGCTTACAAGGTGGCCTCAGATGCAGACCTACTAAACCCCAGGGTGATTCCCAATTGATGAGATCTCTTCCCACCATCTGTGACTGGACTAGATCTCCTTGTGTCCTTTCCAGCCTATTCCAGTCTCCGGTCACTTTCAACCCTTGGACCCCTCAATGTCCAGCCCTTCTATTCTCCAAAACTACCTCTCTGGGCCTGTACTCTGCTTTCGGTAAAGCCAATGGGTGTTCCTGGCCACCTGTATCACACAAAGTCTAATAAGTCCAGGTTTTGTAGAACTTGCAAGTAAATAAATGTGGAGGGAGATATGCTGTCCATGTAAGAACTGGACATTGATGAGCACCTAGAACTCTATGGAGAGATGGGGTCTATCCTCCCCCTTTTCAACTTGTATCAATCAAACATTCGCTCACCTCATGGTTACCACAAAGCTGAGAGAGGCAGGAAGGAACCAGAAAAGACAGGCTTAAAGAAGTCATGACTCTGATTTACTTCCTCCCACTATGCCTTACCTTCCACAGATTCACCATCTACCAGCTATGCATCCATCAGAAGATAAAACCATTGCATAAAGCTGGCCTCAGATGCAGACCCTTGGGCCTGATAAAATCTGACCTGAAATGCTTTCCCAGACACATACAGAGCTCTTAACCATACAGGTGTCTGTCTTCCAATCCAGTCAAGTAGACCATTGAGATTAACTGTAACATGGATGTTTGGGGATGATGCAGTATAAGTGATATAGACTGATGTTGATGATGGCATCTTTCTTTTGCTCAGAGAAACTCTGCCTGCAGGATGTGGAGGAGAGCCAGGGTACCAAGCTCCTGGTTCTTGGGCACTTTCTGCAGTGTTCTTTCCTTGCACTATAATCCTCTGGGTAACTCAGGCATCTGAGGACCCAGAAAGTGATATGGAGAGGGCTATCGTTAGGTCATCATTTTACAGAAAGAAAGGAGCACCAAATATACATACCCAGTGAGAAATACCAAGAAAAAATGAAAAAACTCTCCCATTACTAATGTGGGGATGACAAAATCTCAGTTCATCTCTGGAGCAAAATGAGCTCTCAGAACAGTCTCTTGCTCATCTCTTTGCTTTCCACAAAGTCCTCAAAGATCCTCTGGCACAGCCATACCCTCTGGAAAAGGTGAGAGTCATGAAGCCAGCACCCACTGCTTGACAACGTTCCAGCAAAGCGGAGCACATTGATGCAATTGCTGTCCTTCTGGCTCTAACTTTCGGGTTTTAGTCTCTGTGTGTTGCATTCCTGGGGACATTCCACATTATGATTTCATTTTATCTCTTTTCATAAGAAAAATTATGTCTGAGTCTTTTTAGAAAAAATCCTAAAAGTAACTTTATCTAGCCACTAATTGGAGGTCTATATTATGCTCTGGAGATCTTCAAAAACAGATAAGCACATAGCTAGATGAGGCCATTACTCCAGGAATCCTCTTGAAGTATCTGCCACTGAACAAACAAAATAATTGATGAAGGGAAAAGACAATTGACAACTCTGACTTGTAAGAAGAATAGGTTACAGATTCAAGGTCTCTTTTGTTATAGGCTTAGAAATCTCTAAATCTGTAGTTTAAACATAAGGGATCACGGCTAGCTCCCCGAGCTGACATGATCCCACACCTCACTGTACCCAAATCGTATGGGGAAAAGAGCTGGACTCTCAGAAGTGTAGACAATCCTGAAAGCTCAGGGGAGACCACCACTTCTGCTCTGACCCAAGAGGAACACACCTAGAGATCCCTGAACACAGGAACCTAGGAGCATTCACAGGCAGGATCCTTCCAGTCTCTGCCTGCACCCAGAGTTGAAATCCAGTCCCTAGGAGCACTGACACACCTGAGAGCAGAGGAAAGATCACCACTTCTGCTCCAAGGGACCCATCTGGAGCCCTCAGGACAAAGAAACCCAGGAGCAGTCTGGGACAAGATCGTTCCATTTTTGCCTGCACCCAGAGCTGCCCCTGTGAAACAGCTCTCTCTACCCAGATCCTGCTGGAAGAAAGCTAATCTGGAGGAGTGCTGTCACTTAAGGAGTGCAGTCTTAGAGGAGGGTCAAGCCACTGTCAGAGACAGCAAGACAAGATAACACAAAAGACAACCAGATAGTGAGAGGCAAGCACAGGAACCTAAGCAACAAAAACCAAGACTAATTGGAATCATCAGAGCCCAGTTGTCCAACCAAAGCAAATACTAGATATTCCAACACACTGGAAAGGCAAGATGTGGACTTAAAATCATATTTCATGATGATAATAGAGGACTTTGAGGACATAAATAAATCTCCTAAAGAAATACAGAACAACACAGGAAAAAAAAAAAAAAAAGAAAAAAGAAAAAAGTAGAAGCCCTTAAAGAGGAAACATAAAAATCCCTTTATAAAGTACAGGAAAACAACCAAACAGATGAAGGAATTGAACAAAACCATCCAGGATCTTAGAATGAAAATAGAAACAGTAGAGAAATCACAAAGGGAGACAACCCTGGAGATAGAAAACCTAGGAAAGAGATCAAGAGTCATAGACACAAGAATCACCAACAGAATACAAGAGAGAGAAGAGAGAATCTCAGGGGCAGAAGATACCATAGAAAACATGGACACAACTGTCAAAGATGATGTAAAATGCAAAAAGTTCCTAGTTCAACATCCAGGAAATCCAGGACACAATGAGAAGATCAATCCTAAGGATAATAGGTATAAATGAGAATGAAGATTTGTCCCACGCGCGACTTCCAAGAAGCACACAGGACATAGAAATTCTTGCTATGGGTGATACTTTATTCCTGTCTCATGGTGGAAGCCCCGTGCACCGGCCAGGCGCGCCTATTTAACCCTCTCACACGCATCCACACCTGATTGGTTGCTTACTCATGACCTCATCAGGCACGCCCCGGAATGGGCAAAGACCTGGCACGAAGGCACTCTTGCACATGCGCACAGTTAACTTCCTGAGAAGGGCAGTCGGCTGGCACAGAGAAGGCCAGCGCCATCTTGTCTAGCTCGGCCTTCCACGTGGGACACAGTGGAAGCCAGCGCCATCTAGTGGTGGCGCATGTTATTGTGGCCCTCTACATCTCACCCTTTTAATTTATATTATTTTATAACAGTCATGATCACCCTATCGCGTGCAATGAGGAAACCTCAGCGATGTGCAAGGGCTGATCAAAGGAAATCACTGAGTCTCTCTCAATCCCAGTGCAAATGGACCCACAGATCCATGGGGTGCAAGAGCAGAGAACTCAGAATACAGAGAGAGACCCTCTCCTCCCAGTGCAAATGGACCCACAGGTCCTTGGGGTGCAGGAGCAGGGAACTCAGATACAGAGTAAATCCTGAGCAAGATAACCAAATTCCAGAGGAGGCCCTTTGTACAATGGCCACAAGTGCTTGAGTGATAACGGCCTTGTTATGATACTGTTGAGATCTGAATTTGCAAACCAACCATGGTATGAATACTGATCCACAGCATAGGGCTGCATCAAACAGAGCCACTCCCGATAAGTAGTGGGCACCTCATTTGGTCCTCCTCAGCTGTTGCCACCAAGGGCCATGGTCAAGCCACTCCTATAATGAAATTTAGAATTTCCAATTGTTAGTAACTACTCCAGAAAGTTCACCCACTGTACTTGTCTAACAATAGATTGGGGAAGGATAATTCCAGACACTGCAGACACAATGTCTGCAGCAGTAATGGCTGCTACAATAGCAGTGAAAGTGTCAAGGTCTTTTCCAGGACAGTTCAGGATCAGTCATTTTTCTCTGGAACAACCAGCAGACAATGGAACCAATTTCTGAGATCTGTATGACCAGGACAGAGTTCTCCAGTCACTGTAGCTTTACACAGATGGCTTTCTGTGAAGCTACAGTCTGTAAAATGGCAACACCAGTTACCAGTTAAGGCAGCAAGAGTCACCAGGGAAATGAAGGGACAGGGGTAACAGCTGGAATCAGCAAGCAGCAGTGTACAGAGTCTGAGCGTAGAGCCACAGTGGGACGGGGAACACACTGCATGGCAGCGGGGTAACACCCAACTGCAACAACAGCAAAATTTCTGTGATGACAAAAAGTGAAGGGGATCTTCGCCTTCCTTTCAGAACAGAGGAATGACTCTAGGGACCTGAACCACGAGAGCTGAATCTTCATGTAACCAGGATCAGCAAGTCTCAGCAACCACCCAGGCAGCTGGCACACTCTTGTAGCATCCTGTAGAAAAAAACACAAACATTCCCTCTTCCCCATATAAAATATCTGGACAGGAGCATGTCACTAAGTGGATCTCCTCACCTAGGCAAGTATGCCTAGTTGTAGGTGCCATAAACTTTGGCATCAAATTTTTAAAATTGAAATAAAAGGGCATATTTTAGCATACAGGATAACTCCCCTATTTATTTATAAAGATATAGTAAAGATATTATTTATTAAGGTAAGTCCTCGAGGATTAAATTGGGGACACTGAGCACTTGTATTTATAAATTGACTTGTATACCAAATTATTATCTCCAACATTATTGTATTGGATATATAAAGAATGAGATTTTTTCACTAATTTTTTTCTTATATAAGGCCTAATCTGTCTGGTATCTGTCCTCCCTTGTTAAAAGAGCTCAGGCAATCAGTTTAAGTTCTTAAATGGTCTATTAAGGAACAGTATTTAGTGCTCTTAACCACTAAGCCATCTCTCCAGCACCTCACAAACTTTATTTACCTAAACATAAGCATTGATTAGAAATGCCAAATCCTGTAAACAAGGTCCAGATTTAGCCTTATCTAGAAATCCCTGAGTTGGCAGGGTGAGGCTGGGCGTTGAATGTAAGCAACTGGAGTCTTCCTCTTTTCATGAGGGTGTGTTATCAACTCCATTACCATTTTCAAAGAGCTGGGTCTATGGTTTTGTTTAGTTCTCTGAGCCAGAGCACTGAAAGGACAGTGAGTTGTCAGACAATTCACACTGAAATCACTCACTGATTTCAAGTAGAAAACCTGCCTCTAATAAAACATTAAGTAATTGTAAAATTTGAGGGCTAGTAATATCTAAAAAAAAAAAAAGAAAAACTTTTTAATCAATTGTAAAACCACAAGCCACACCTTTGGCTATCAGTATATGAATTGAAAGCTTGATTTTTAACATTTAAAAACAGTGGAAGCGCATTTTCTATGGGTTGCATGCACAAATTTACAGTAAATACAAAAGCATGCAAGGAGTAAAATTATCAATTTTGCCTGAAATTTGTATATGTAATAGGCCAAATATCAGTATTTTGTAATAACCAATTAAATTGCTGTTTGGACTAAGGTATGTTTCACCAGGTTTCTTTTTAAAATACTTCCATGACTCTAGCCTACAATTCTGTATTAACACAGCTGAAGTTTTATCTCCAATGTTCATAACAAAGACCTAAGTCCTCTGGTAAGGTGAGGTACTTAGCCAATTAACATATCTTTAGTAGCTTAAAATTAGTTTCAAATATTCTTTTCTGGAGTAGTGCAACAGCTACTCCCCAAATATTAAAGCTCATTTTGCGAGCAAAAGTTTGTAGTAAAAATTTTTATATACACTGAAAGATTTAAGGTTCTAACTTTTTACATTGAAGAAGTAACAAAATTATATAATATAAGGCTGTTAGCCACTTTTAATGATATCACTCTATGGGCTCTCTAAAATTATAAGCAAGCTCACAAAATAAAAACTCACAATCGCCAGGATGTAAACAAACTGCATAAAAACAATCCTCTAAATCTTGGAGTAAGGAAACTGGCTGTAATGTTCTCATAAGTTCCAAACCCTCATCAATCATTCGTAAATGCGGTAACAATCAATATCCTAGACAAGATCTACCTGTTTGATTTTTCCTCAATTATAAATAAATTTGAGTTAGTCAATGTAACACTGGCAATCCTTAATCAAATCCTTAAGTTCTCCTTGTAACACCAGACCACCACCACAAGGTCACCTGAGTTCTGAGTACGTGACTAGGCAGCTGTTCTCTGGGCAGTGGAAATTAGCATTAGAATACAGATAACTACAGGGCAAGCCACAGCAAAACTCAACCCCCAACAAACAATCTAGTCACCAAGGCACCCCAAGTCTATTATGTTGTAAAGTTTGACTATCAATTCTACATTTGAACGCACAATGGTGCGGTCTCCAATACCTTTCTAGACAATGTCCTAAATTCTTTTAGAAGCCTGGTTTCTAGCATAAGAATTCCATAAAATATTACCTCAATTTAGACCTGTTTCACTAGGGTGGCCCAATGTCACATGTTGTCTAGAATTACTTCATCCAAATTACAGTTTTAAGCCAACTTTCTGTTACCAATATTATACCTTTTTAACCATATCTAATAACTTGAAAGCCAATAATCCACAACCAAGGCAAGCAGAGCATATTTATACATTTAAAACCAATGAGAAACAAAATTGAAGTGGCTACACATATCTTAATATATATACAAACACCATTTTTACCTTTTTTAGCTATGATTTTAAAGAGATGCCTTGTCACCTCTTGAGTCAATTAACCAGTCAGGGATTTTTCTAAGAGAAACAGCTATCAACTCTTGTATCGAAGAGGCTGAGAAGCTGTTGGCGCTTTTAAGATCAGCCCGTGTAGACGCTTAGCCAGCCTCTAAGCAGCTCCTCCAGCTAATCTAGACACCTGGCTCCAGGCACAGGGCTTCAAAGACCTGATTGAAACTTTTTTCTATTCATTTGTTCCCTTTTGAAACGAATTAAAACCAAGTCAAGGTGTGTACGACCGGCAGATAAGGTTTTTACCATTTTTTCTTTTGAACATGAAACATAAAACATTTAAACAACGAGAAACAAAAAACACAGACATAAACTGACAGACACGGGGACATCCTGGTGCACCAGAGACAAACAATAGACAAAGGGAAAAAACTAGATGGTGTCCACGGTGACTATCCACTCGGGTGGAGTTGATATGGGCGATGGATTGTCTCAATTCCTGGACTAGTCCACCAACGTGTTGAAACCCAATTCCTGTAAGATACTGAGATATATTATCTGAGCGGCACGACCGACATTTGCCAATGGTATGGAAGTGAAACACAGCCCTGAATAATTTTATTCACAACCCAATTACATAAACTCCATCAGGCTGTGCGTAGGCACT
The DNA here is from genome assembly GCF_011064425.1 of Rattus rattus. Lineage (NCBI taxonomy): Eukaryota > Metazoa > Chordata > Mammalia > Rodentia > Muridae > Rattus > Rattus rattus. Next base: position 10,414,651 of record NC_046158.1, read on the forward strand.
GAGATGTCCTTTTGTTTGATTCTCCTGAATAAATTTTCAGGCGGTCTGCCTCGATCAAATCTGATCAGCATGACTCTGCAAAGCTGTCGCGTCAGCGCACGGACGCCGCGGCGTCCCGAGAGCCGGCGCGGGAGCTTAATTATACCTTTTATAAGCACCAAGACAAAGTTTTTCTCCCAAAATACTGTGTTCCTTTTACCTCCTCCTTTGTTCTCTCCCGGGACATTCATTCCCCAACTTTTCACCTCCGAATTGGAGGGGACTGTTACTTGAGATCGATCAGTTTCCTTTTCTCGTTGTAACTTTTCACTACCCTCTGTTTCTGACCATCTTTTCCGCCCTCCCCAACACTCTCCAGCTTTGCTGTTTTAACTGAGGCAATTCTCATGTGACCTCTGGCGCCCTTTTGGCGGTGGCTAGAAACTCAAGGTCAATAGAAAAAAGCCGAGGGTTGCCAGAGCAACCACTGGCGGCACCTGCCGCGTCCGGCAGGGGGACTGAGTTGGAGCAGATCAAAGGCTAGCCATGGTCTCTCAGAGTCTTACCCCACTCATAGCTTCTGAATTTCTTCCGTGAAATGGAGGCTTCCCGTGGCGCCGACGATGCAATGATGTGGCCTTTTTTCTCGGGTTCTCAGCACCAAATGTCCCACGCGCGACTTCCAAGAAGCACACGGGACATAGAAATTCTTGCTATGAGTGATACTTTATTCCTGTCTCATGGTGGAAGCCCCGTGCACCGGCCAGGCGCGCCTATTTAACCCTCTCACACGCATCCACACCTGATTGGTTGCTTACTCATGACCTCATCAGGCACGCCCCGGAATGGGCAAAGACCTGGCACGAAGGCACTCTTGCACATGCGCACAGTTAACTTCCTGAGAAGGGCAGTCGGCTGGCACAGAGAAGGCCAGCGCCATCTTGTCTAGCTCGGCCTTCCACGTGGGGCACAGTGGAAGCCATCTAGTGGTGGCGCATGTTATTGTGGCCCTCTACAAAGATTCACAACTTAAAGGGCCAGTAAATATCTTCAACAAAATTATAGAAGAAAACTTCCCTAACCTAAAGAAAGAGATGCCCATGAACATACAAGAAGCCTACAGAACTCCACATAGATTGGACCAGAAAAGAAATTCCTCGCATCACATAATAGTCAAAGCACCAAATGCACAAAACAAAGAAAGAATATTAGAAGTAGAAAGGAGAAAAGTTCAAGTAACGTTTAAAGGCAAACCTATCAGAATTATACCAGACTTCTCACCAGAGACTGTAAAAGCCAGAAGATCCTGGGAAGATGTCATACAGACCCTAAGAGAACAAAAATCCCAGTCCAGGCAACTATATCCAACAAGACTTTCAATTAACATAGATGGAGAAACCAAGATATTCCATAACAAAACCAAATTTGCACAATATCTTTCCACAAATCCAGCCCTACAAAGAATAATAGATGGAAAACTCCAATACAAGGAAGGAAACCATACCCTAGACAAAGCAAGAAAGTAATCTTCTTGCAACAAACCCAAAAGAAGAGAGCCACACAAATATAATTCTCCATCTAACAACAAAAATAACAGGAAACAATAACCACTATTCCTTAATAACTGTTGACATCAATGGACAAAATTCCCTAATAAAAAGACATAGACTAACAGACTGAATATGGAAAGAGGACCCAGCATTTTGCTGCATACAAAAAACACACCTCAATGATAAAGATAGACACTACCTTAGAGTAAAAGGCTGGAAAACAATTTTCAGCGAAAGGTCCCAAGAAGGGTTGGGGATTTAGCTCAGTGGTAGAGCGCTTGCCTAGGAAGCGCAAGGCCCTGGGTTCGGTCCCCAGCTCCGAAAAAAAGAACCAAAAAAAAAAAAAAAGGTCCCAAGAAACGAGCTGAAGTATCCATTGTAATACTGAGTAAAATCGACTTTTAACCAAAAGTTATCAAAAAAAAAAAAAAGGAAGGACACTTCATATTCATCAAAGGAAAAATCCACCAAGATGAACTCTCAATCCTGAATATCTATGCTCCAAACACAAGGGAACCTACATTCATTAAAAAGAAAAAATGTTACTAAACCTCAAAACATGCCTTGCACCTCACACAATAACATTGGGAGACTTCAGCACCCCAGTCTCATCAACAGACAGATCATGAAAACAGAAATTAACAGAGACATAGAGAAACTAACAGAAGTTATGAACCAAATGGATTTAACAGATATTTGCAGATCATTTTATCCTAAAACAAAAGAATATACATTCTTCTCAGCACTTCATAGTATCTTCTCCAAAATTGACCATATAATTGGTCACAAAACAAGACTTAACGGATATGAGAAGATTGAAACAAACCCATACATCCTATCACATCACCAAGAACTAAGGCTGGTCTTCAAAAACAAGAGAAAGCCCATATACACATGTCAGTTGAACAATGCTCTACTCAGTGATAACTTGATTGAGGAAGAAATAAAGAAAGAAATTAAAAACTTTTAAGAATTTAGTAAAAATGAAGGCAAAACATACCCAAACTTATGGGACACAATGAAAGAAGGGCTAAGAGGAAAACTCATAGATGTGAGTGCCTCCAAGAGGAAACTGGAGAGAGCATACACTAGCATCCTGAGAGCACACCTGAAAGCTCTAGAACAAAAGGAAACAAATACACCTAAGAGGAGTAGAAGGCAGGAAATAATCAAACTCAGAGCTGAAATCAACCAAGTAGAAACAAGAAGAACTATACAAAGAATCAACAAAACCAGGAGTTTGTTCTTTGAGAAAAGCAACAAGATAGATAAACCCTTAGCCAGACTAACCAGAGGGCACAGAGAGAGTATCCAAATTAATAAAATATGAAATGAAAAAGGAGGCATGACAGCAGAAACTGAGGGAATTCAAAAAAACCATCAGACCCTACTACAAAAGCCTATATTCAACAAAACTGGAAAATCTGGATGAAATGGACAATTCTCTAGACAGATACCAGGTACCAAAGTTAAATCAGGATCAGATAAACCATCTAAACAGTTCCATAACTCCTAAAGAAATAGAAGCAGTTATTAAAAGCCTCCCAACCAATAAAAGCTGAGGACCAGATAGGTTTAGTGCAGAATTTTATCAGATCTTCATAGAACACCTAATACCAATACTATCCAAACTATTCCACAAAATAGAAAAAGAAGGAAAACTACCCAATTGCCTCTATGAAGCCACAGTTACACTTATACCTAAACCACACAAAGACCCACCCAAAAAAAGAAGTTCAGACCAATTTTCCTTATGAATATCAATGCAAAAATACTCAATAAAATTCTCACAAACTGATTCCGAAAATACATCAAATGATCATCCAAATCATCAAATGGATCTACTTGATCCATCATGATCAAGTAGGCTTCATCTCAGGGATGCAGGGATGGTTCAATATATGTAAGTCCATCAACATAATCCACTATATAAACAAACTCAAATACAAAAACCACATGAACATTTCATTAGATGCTGAGAAAGCATTTGACAAAATTCAACACCCCTTCAGGTTAAAAGTCTTGGAAAGATCAGGAATTCAATGTCCATACCTAAAGATAGTAAAAGCAATATACAGCAAACCCGTAGTCAACATCAAACTAAATGGAGAGCAACTTGAAGCAATCCCACTAAAATCAGGGACTAGACAAGGCTGCCTACTCTCTCCCTACTTATTCAATATAGTACTCAAAGTCCTAGCCAGAGCAATCAGACAACAAAGGGAGGTAAAGAGGATACAAATTGAAAAGGAGAAGTCAAAATATCACTATTCGCCGATGATATGATAGCATACTTAAGTGATCGCAAAAGTTCCACTAGAGAACTAAGCCTGAGAAACAACTTCAGCAAAGTGGCTGGATATTACGTTGACTCAAAGACACAGCCAGAATACAGCAAATACATAGGCGAATGCCAGCAGCAAAACACTGAACTGATAACGGGACCCCCATTGAAGGAATCTTAGAAAGGACCGAAAGATCTTGAAGGGTCTTGAGACCCCATATGAACATCAATGCCAACCAACCAGAGCTTCCAGGACTAAGCCACTACCCAAAGACCATACATGGACTGACCCTGGGCTCCAACCTCATAGGTAGCAATGAATAGCCTAGTAAGAGCACCAGTACAAGGGGAAGCCCTTGGTCCTGCCAAGACTGAACCCCCAGTGAGCATGATTGTTGGGGGGAGGGTGGTAATGGGGGGAGGATGGGGAGAGGAACACTCATACAGAAGGGGAGGGGGAGGGGTTAGGGGATGTTGGCCTGGAAACTGGGAAGGGGAATAACAATCGAAATGTAAATAAGAAATACTCAAGTTAATTTTACACTTTGCATGCTTTTGTATTTACTGTAAATTTGTGCATGCAACCCACAGAAAGTGCTTACTGTATTTATAGGTGGTTCATCTAATGAAAAGGCTACATGTATGATTGGATCACTTCTTTGTTCTCTTGAGTTTCCCCTGCTTCAGCACAGATTATTAAATTACGTGCTGTAGCCAGTTTTTAAAATGTTAAAAAATAAAATAAAATCAAGCTTTCAATTCAAAATAAAAAAAGAAAAGAAATACTCAAGTTAATAAAGATGGGGGAAAAAAGTTGACTCAAACAAATCAGTAGCCTTCCTTTACTCAAAGGATAAACAGGTTAAAAAGGAAATTACAGAAATGGCACCCTTCACCATAGTCACAAATAATATAAAATACCTCAGTATGACTTTAACCAAGCATGTGAAAGATCTGTATGGCAAGAACTTCAAGTCTCTGAGGAAAGAAATTGAAGATCTCAGAAGATGGAAAGATCTCCCATGCTCATGGATTGGCAGGATTAATATTGTAAAAATGGTCATCTTGCCCAAAGCAATCTACAGATTCAATGTAATCCCCATCAAAATTCCAACTCAATTCTTCATGGAGTTAGAAAGAGCAATTTGCAAATTCATTTGGAATTACAAAAAAACCCAGGATAGCAAAAACTATCTTCAACAATAAAAGAACTTCTGGGGAAATCACCATCCCTGACCTCAAGCTGTATTACGGAGCTATAGTGATATTAGAAAAAAAACTGTATGATATTAGTACAGAAATAGACAGGCAGATCAATGGAAAAGAATTGAAGACCCAGAAATGAACCCACACACATATGGTCACTTGATCTTTGACAAAGGAGCTAAAACCATCCAGTGGAAAAAAGATAGCATTTTCAACAAATGGTACTGTTTCAACTGGAGGTCAGCATGTAGAAGAATGCATATCGATCCATGCTTATCACCCTGTACAAAGCTCAAGTCCAAGTGGATCAAGGACCTCCACATAAAACCAGTTACACTCCAACTAATAGAAGAAAAAGTGGGGAAGAGCCTCAAACACATGGGCACTGGGTAAAATTTCCTGAACGTAACACCAATGACTTATGCTCTAAGATCAAGAATCAACAAACGGTAGCTCATAAAATTGCAAAGCTTCTGTAAGCAAAGGACACTGTCATTAGGACAAAACAGGAACCAACAGATTGGGAAAAGATCTTTACTAATCCTACATCTGATAGAAGGTTACTATCCAATATATACAAAGAACTCAAGAAGTTAGACTCCAAAGAGCCAAATAACCTTATTAAAAATGGGGTATGGAACTATGTGAAACATTCTCAGCTGGGCATTATAAAATGGCCAAAAAGCACCTAAAAAAATGTTCAACATCCTTAGTCATCAGGAAAATGCAAATCAAAACAACCCTGAGATTCTACCTCACACCAGTCAGAATAACTAAGATTAAAAAAAAAAAAACTCAAGTCTTGCAACTAAAAAGAGCCCAGGTCCAGGTGGGTTCAGTGCAGAATTCTATCAGACCTTCATAAAAGAACTCATACCAATATTACCAAAACTATTCCACAAAATTGAAACAGATGGAGCACTATCGAATTCCTTCTATGAAGCCACAATTACTCTTATACCTAAACCACACAAAGACCCAACAAAGAAAGAGAACTTCAGACCAATTTCCCTTATGAATATCGACACAAAGATACTCAAAAAAATTCTTGCAAACTGAATCCAAGAGCATATCAAAACAATCATCCATCATGATCCAGGTAGGCTTGATTCCAGGGATGCAGGGATGGTTTAATATACGGAAAACCATCAATGTAATCCACTATATAAACAAACTGAAAGATAAAAATCACATAATCATTTCATTAGATGCTGAGAAAGCATTTGACAATATTCAACACTCCTTCATGATAAAAGTCCTGGAAAGAATAAGAATTCAAGGCCCATACCTAAACATAGTAAAAGCCATATATGGCAAACCAGTAGCTAACATTAAACGAAATGGAGAGATACTTGAAGCAATCCCACTAAAATCAGGGACTAGACAAGGCTGCCCACTCTCTCCCTACTTATTCAATATAGTTCTTGAAGTTCTAGCCAGAGCAATCAGACAATAAAAGGAGATCAAGGGGATACAGATTGGAAAAGAAGAAGTCAAAATATCACTATTTGCAGATGATATGATAGTATATTTAAGTGATCCCAAAAGTTCCACCAGAGAACTACTAAGCCTGAAAAAACACTTTCAGCAAAGTGGCTGGGTATAAAATTAACTCAAATAAATCAGTAGCCTTCCTGTACACAAAAGAGAAACAAGCCGAGAAAGAAATTAGGGAAACGACACCCTTCATAATAGTCCCAAATAATATAAAATACCTCGGTGTGACTTTAACCAAGCAAGTGAAAAATCTGTATGATAAGAACTTCAAGCCTCTGAAGAAAGAAGTTGAAGAAGACCTCAGAAGATGGAAAGATCTCCCATGCTCATGGATTGGCAGGATTAATATAGTAAAAATGGCTATTTTACCAAAAGCAATCTACAGATTAAATGCAATACCCATCAAAATACCAATCCAATTCTTCAGAGAGTTAAACAGAACAATTTGCAAATTCATCTGGAATAACAAAAAACCCAGGATAGCTAAAACTATCCTCAACAATTAAAGAACTTGCAGGGAATCACTATCCCTGAACTCAAGCAGTATTACAGAACAATAGTGATAAAAACTGCATGATATTGGTACAGAGACAGACAGATAGACCAGTGAAATAGAATTGAAGACCAGAAATGAACCCACACACCTATGGTCACTTGATTTTTGACAAAGGAGCCAAAACTATCCAATGGAAAAAGATAGCATTTTCAACAAATGATGCTGGTTCAACTGGAGGTCAGCATGTAGAAGAATGCAGATCGATCCATGCTCATCAACCTGTACAAAGCTTAAGTTCAAGTGGATCAAGGACCGCCACATCAAACCAGATACACTCAAATTAATAGAAGAAAAAGTGGGGAAGAATCTCGAATACATGGGCACTGGAGAAAATTCCTGAACAAAATACCAATGGCTTATGCTCTAAGATCAAGAATCGACAAATGGGATCTCATAAAACTGCAAAGCTTCTGTAAGGCGAAGGACACTGTGGTTAGGACAAAATGGCAACCAACAGATTGAGAAAAGATCTTTACCAATCCTATAACTGATAGGGGGCTTATATCCAAAATATACAAAGAACTCAAGAAGTTAGACCGCAGGGAGACAAATAACCCTATTAAAAAATGGAGTTCAGGGGTTGGGGATTTAGCTCAGTGGTAGAGTGCTTGCCTAGCAAGCACAAGGCCCTGGGTTCAGTCCTCAGCTCCGAAAAAAAGAAAAAAAATGGGGTTCAGAGCTAAACAAAGAATTCACAGCTGAGGAATGCCGAATGGCTGAGAAACACCTAAAGAAATGTTCAACATCTTTAGTCATAAGGGAAATGCAAATCAAAACAACCCTGAGATTCCACAGCACATCAGTCAGAATGGCTAAGATAAAAATCTCAGGTGACAGCAGATGCTGGCGAGGATGTGGAGAAAGAGGAACACTCCTCCATTGTTGGTGGGATTGCAGACTGGTACAACCATTCTGGAAATCAGTCTGGAGGTTCCTCAAAAAATTGGACATTGAACTATCTGAGGACCCAGCTATACCTCTCTTGGGCATATACCCAAAAGATGCCCCAATGTATAACAAAGACACGTGCTCCATTATGTTCATAGCAGCCTTATTTATAATAGCCAGAAGCTGGAAAGAACCCAGATGCCGTTCAATAGAGGAATGGATACAGAAAAGGAATCACAGAAAAACATACTTGGTATGCACTCCTTGATAAGTGATTTAGCCCTTATTATTAGTGATTGGGATATTAACCCAAATGCTGGAATTACCCTAGATGCACAAAACACATGAAACTCAAGAAGGATGACCAAAATGCGAATGCTTCACTCCTTCTTTAAAAGGGGAACAAGAATACCCTGGCGAGGGAATAGGGAGGCAAAGTTTAGAACAGAGGCAGAAGGGTTGGGGATTTAGCTCAGTGGTAGAGCGCTTGCCTGGTAAGCACAAGGCCCTGGGTTTGGGTCCTCAGCTCGAAAAAAAAAAAAAAAAAAAAAAAAAAAGAACAGAGGCAGAAGGAACACCCATTCAGAGCCTGCCCCACATGTGGCCCATACATATACAGCCACCAAACTAGATAAGATGGATGAAGCAAAGAAGTGCAGGCCAACAGGAACCGGATGTAGATCTCTCCTGAGAGACACACCCAGAATACAGCAAATACATAGGTGAATGCCATCATTAAGCCACTGAACTGAGATTAAGACCCCCGTTGAAGGAATCAGAGAAAGGACTGAAAGAGCTTGAAGGGGCTGAGACCCCATATGAACAACAATGCTAAGCAACCAGAGCTTCCAGGGACTAAGCCACTACCCAAAGACTATACATGGACTGACCCTGGGCTCCAACCTCATAGGTAGCAATGAATATCCTAGTAAGAGCACCAGTGGAGGGGGAAGCCCTGGGTCCTGCTAAGACTGAACCCCCAGTGAGCGTGACTGTTAGGGGGAGGGCAGTAATGGGGGAAGGATGGGGAGGGGAACATCTATATAGAAGGGGAGGGGGAGAGGTTAGGGAGATGTTGGCCCAGAAACCGGGAAAGGGAATAACAATCGAAATGTAAATAAGAAATACTCAAGTTAATAAAGATGGGGGAAAAAAGAAATGTAAATAAGAAATACCCAAGTTAATAAAGATGAAAAAAAAAGAAATGTTCAACATCCTTAGTCATCAGGGAAATACAAATCCAAACAACCCTGAGATTCCACCTCACACCAGTCAAAATGGCTAAGATCAAAAACTCAGATGACAACAGATGCTGGCAAGGATGTGGAGAAAGAGGAACACTCCTCCATTGTTGGTGGGATTGAAAGCTAGTACAACTATTCTGGAAATCAGTCTGGAGATTTCTCAGAAAATTGGACATAATAGTAACTGAGGACCCAGCTATACCACCCCTAGGAATATACTCAGAAGATGCTCCAACATATAACAAGGACACGTGCTCTACTATGTTCATAGCAGCCTTATTTATAATAGCCAGAAGTTGGAAAGAACCCAGATGCCCTTCAACAGAGGAATGGGTACAGAAAATATGGTACATTTACAGAATGGGGTACTACTCAGCTATTAAAAATAATGATTTCATGAAATTCATAGGCAAATAGATAGAACTAGAAAATATCATCCTGAGTGAGGTAACCCAATTACAAAAAATCACACATTGTATGCAATCACTGATAAGTGGATAGTAGCCCAAAAGCTCAGATTACCCAAGATACCATCCACAGGCCACATGAACCTCAAGAAGAAGGATGACCAAAGTACGGATGCCTCAGTCCTTCTTGAAAGGGGGAACAAAAATATTGATAGGAGGAGATATGGAGTCAAAGTTTGGAGCAGAGCCTGAAGGAATGGTCATTCAGAGCCTGCCCCACCTGGAGATCCAGTCCATATACATACAGCCACCAAACCCAGACAATATTGCTGATGCCAAGAAGTACAGGCTGACAGGAGCCTAATATAGCTGTCTCCTGAGAGGCTCTACCAAAGTATGACATATACAGAGGTGGACGCTCGCAGGCAACCATTGAACTGAGAACAGGGTCCCTATTAAAGGAATTAGAGAAAGGACTGAAGGAGCTGAGGGGTTTGCAATCCCATAAGAACACCAATTTCAACCAAACAGAGCTCTCAGGAACTAAACCACCATCCAAAGAGTACACTTTGGGACAGACCCATGGCTCCAGCTGCATATGTAGTGGTCCTACCAAGGCTCAACCCCCCAGTGTAGGGGGAATGTCAGGTAGGGAGGCAGGAAGGGGTGGGTGGTTGGGTGGAGGAACACCCTCATAGAAGAATGGGGAGGAGAAATGGGATAGGGGGTTATGGACAGGAAACCGGGAAACCTTTGAAGTGTAAATAAAAATATCCAAAAAAATTATGTAAAAAAAAATAGAGTAAAAGAAATGGACTGTCTAAGAGGCAATAGCCAGGTTCACAGTGTGTGTGTGTGTGTGTGTGTGTGTGTGTGTGTGTGTGTGTGTGTCTGTGTCTGTGTCTGTGTGTCTGTGTGTGTGTGTGTGTATTTGGAGACCAGAGGTCAATATCAGTTTTCCTCAGTTACTCCCCTACCTCATTTTTTTAAGACTTACTTACTTTATGTATATAAGCACACTGTATCTATCAGCAGAGGGCATTGGACACCATTACAGATGGCTGTGAACCACCATGTGGTTGCTGGGAATTGAACTTGGGACCTCAGAAAGATCAGTCAGTGCTCTTAACCACTGAGACATCTCTCCAGCCCTCCCTACCTTATTTTTTATTGGGTATTTCCTATTTACATTTCAAATGTTATTCTTTCCCGGTTTCCTGTCCATAAGCTCCCTATCCTTTCCCCCTCCCCACCTTATTTTTTAAGAGAAAATTTCTCAATGAATGTGGAACTCAACAACTGGGCTAGACTGGTTATCCAGCAAGCCCCAGGCATCCATCTATTGCCATCTCCCAGTAACTGTGGGTTATGGGCCTGAGCCATTAAGTTCTGGTTTGCGTTTAAAGGAAGACCTGGAGGGTCAAAGAGGAAAGGTGGTGGTGGAGGTGGTAGAGGTGGAGGTGGAGGTGGAGATGGAGGAGATGGAGGAGATGGAGGTGGAGGTGGAGGTGGAGGTGGAGGTGGAGGTGGTGGAGGTGGAGGTGGTGGAGGTGGAGGTGGTGGAGGTGGAGGAGGTGGAGGAGGTGGTGGAGGAGGTGGTGGAGGTGGAGGTGGAGGTGGTGGAGGTGGTGGAGGTGGTGGTGGAGGAGGTGGTGGTGGAGGTGGTGGAGGTGGTGGAGGTGGTGGGAGGTGGTGGTGGTGGAGGTGGTGGTGGAGGTGGAGGGAGGTGGAGGTGGTGGAGGTGGTGGTGGAGGTGGAGGAGGAGGAGGTGGTGGTGGAGGTGGTGGTGGAGGTGGAGGCGGAGGTGGTGGAGGTGGAGGTGGTGGAGGAGGTGGAGGCAGAGGCGGAGGCGGAGGTGGAGGTGGAGGTGTTGATGGAGGCGGAGGTGATGGTGGTGTATGTGTATGAAAGCCAGATTCCATGTCAGGCATCTTCCTCAGTCACTCGCTACCTTTGTTTGGGGAATAAGTTCTCTCACTGTAACTATTTTGTTAAACTAGCTGGCCATCGGGCTCTTACCAACCTCTTCCAGCCCAGGTGACGTTTGGTGGTGGGAGAACAGGTGCTCGCTGGAGCAGCTCCAGCATGGGTCAGGTCCCAACAAGGAGGTATGGAGACAGATGTGCTCTGAGGGTGAAATGGGATAGCTGTGCTTATTGGAAAAAATACTCTATGACTGCATAATAGCTTGGCCACAGGTAGTATTGAAATCAGACTTGGGCTATAGAGATGGCTCAGCAGTTAAGACCACTGACTGCTCTTCCAGAGGTCCTGAGTTCAATCCCCAGCAACCACATGGTGGCTCACAACCATCTGTAAAGGGGCTGATGCCCTCCTCTGGTGAGTCTGAAGACAGCTACAGTATACACATATACATAGAATAATAAATAAATCTTAAAAAAGAAAGAAAGAAAGAAAGCAGACTTAATAATTCCAGAAAACACATGATCTTTCCACAGATTGTTGTTAATCTGTTTTAACCCTATTCCTCTACATCAGAGTGAAGGAAGTAATCGGCTTTGTTCTAGATTTTTCTTTGAGGCAGAAACAGTCCAACAAGCACCTAAGTCACGGTTCTGTTCTAAGGTTCAGCACCCACCAGGTCCCCCTTCACATTGCCTCCTGCACCCTCTCAGCCTTTTTGGGAGAAACGACCCCTTAAGAGCATTTCCATTCCTCGGGGGCCTGACCCATCATTTGTACCATGTGATATTCAAGCATTGAGCTGTTTCCTACTTGTGTTCCTTTGCGCCTTAGTCTAACAGCATGGGACTGTTCTCCTTATACATTCCCCAAAGGGAAGGTCCTGATTCTTACTCGTCTTCCATTATACCTTATCATCCTAATTCCTTCAATGCCTGCTCCTGTATGTGGCAGAAAGGGATCAAGCCAGTCTAACTCCTTGACAGACTCCGCTTCTCATGGGACGTACCAGATCTTGCCATTCGTGCCCTAAGTCACATACCCAGGCAGTCAACCGTGGTACTACTCTACGCTTACCAACCGAACGCTTGCCCTCAGCTGCCAAGGCCTCAGACTTGGACCTGGGCCCACTGTTTCTCTCTATTGTGTGCCTTCAGCCTTGGGAGCGGGTGTACTCCAAGAGTTCCTGGCCCCATCTTTCAGTTAGTAAATCTTTAACTTCTCTATTCTTGGTGAAGACAGGGGACACTAAAGGGACACTTGTGTAGGAATAGACAGAGTTATCACACTGTATGGTTCCATAGTGGTGGATTCTTTTCCCAAAGAATCGTTTTGTTTAGAGAGGCTGCCGCTGTACATATTCACATCCTCTTCAAAGCCCATACACAATTTCCCAAAGGGGAAAGCACAAGGAAACTCCCGTAACACATCGTGAGAGTCATTGAAGATGGCAGGGGAAAGGGAGCTACAGGACTGTGGTCCGTGGTGTCGACGTGCTGGGATTTGTCAAGCAGCAGTGGTCGCCATGCAGTCCATGCCAGATGCACACCACTGTGTTCAGGTTTTTATGTGGGTTTTGGGGATCCAAATTCAGGTTCTCATGCTGTGTGTCCATGAACCCATTTCCCCAACCCTGAATCATTGCTTTCAATGAGCAATGTGCCTATGACAATATGGCCCAAAGTTTAAGACGGCAGATTTGAGAACCCAGCACAAAGGGTTTTTATTTTATCCTGTGTTAGTTTACATCAGACATCTTCAGGCCCTAGTCAAAACAACCTTCAAGTGTCTGCAAACTAAACCATCCTCAGAACCCACAAGTCAGAAGTGTTACCTCAGAGCAAGGCTACTGAGAGGCCACTGGGTGGCCTCCAGGATACTCGGTGTTGAAGTCTGCTAAAAGCAAATGCTGTGGTCCTGCTGACAGAGTGACATCTGTATTGATCCCGGGGTCCTAGTGACATCTGTACTGATCCCGGGGTCTTAGTGAGGACTTACTATGGAATGGTTTTTTTTTTTTTTTTTTTTTACATAACGATTCCCACCTTTGGATTTGTTTATTCTTTGATCTTCAGAGACTTGGGGCCCAGTAGAAGTTACAGGCCAGGCGTGGCATATGCCTGCAGTCTCAGCTCCCAGACTGCAAGTATCAGAGGCAAGAGGATCAGAGTATTCCTGGGCTACATAGACACCATGTGTGTGGCCGCTCCAAGCTCCGCAAATTTTAGCTGGTCTAATCATAAGGAGCTCCTAGGCTGTAAACCAGCCTATGGCTTGATCTTGTGTTTATGTCATAACTGTCAAGAGAAATTAAAGAAAGGAAAAGAGACGAAAGGAGAAAAACAAACGACCCTCTGAGGTGGTCAGAAGGAGCTGAGTGCACTCTGAAGCAGATAGCTCAGAAATGCTCACAGAAGAGGCTTCGGCATATAGAACAATTAGACACAATTTATGGGAACTTCTCAGTGGGAAAAAGGGCTTCATTTCTCTTCCCCTAGAATCTGGTTCAACCACAGTTTGCCTTACATTTTTCCGGTCTTGTTTTGTTTTGTCGTTTGTTTGTTTGTTTGCTTGCTTACATGCTTTTGGCTTATGTTTCCGTATTTTCTCTACGTTTAGAGTTCTGTTACATGTGTTTGCGTTTACTTATTGTTTACATTTTGGTAGTTCTGGTCTTTTGGTAACATGTCTCCAGATGGCCACATCCTCCAAAGTTCACTAATTCCCAAAGAACTACCTCATCTGAAAACCCTGCCTTCCGTGTGCACAGAGCACACACCCGCCCTCCTCAGTGGCCTCACATCTGGACCACCGTCCGTCAGTCCGCTAGGGAGCTCCCAAGAGCCCAAGCTCTTCAGTGGCCCACACTAGCCACTCCACCTACCTCCCTGTGACCCTGATCACCCTGTGCTTCCCTCACTAGCCACCACGTAGGCTCCAACCCCATCCCTCTCTCCCGCTTTTCAGGATGCCCAGTGCTGGACCGTGTGGCCTTGCGTGCTGCGGCATGGCACCTATGTGAGGGTCTGAGAAAGTGAACCGAACTCCTTCCTTCCTGATTATCATGATCACACTTGAGTGTTGCTCTACACTTCAGAAAATGAAGTCTACCAGGCCGAGGAAGTGTCCCAGTCAGTGAAGTGCTTGCTTGCAATCAGGGGGATCTGAACTCCATCCCCAGGACCCACGTAAACAGCCAGGCATGGCAGTAGGCACTCTTAGTCTAAATGCCGAGTGGCAGAGATAAAGGATCCCTGAGGCTTGCTGCCCAGAAAGCTAAGTGAAACAGATAAGCTCCCAGCCAATGAGAGAAAATAAAATGGGCGTGGGAGAGCTGGCTTGACTCAGCTCTATTCTTCCAGAGACCCCCAGTTTGGTCCCCAGCACACATATGAGGCAGCGTACAGCCAACTAGAATTCCGTCTCCAGGGGACCTGATACTCTCTCCTGGCCTCTGTGAGCCCCGTATACATGTTTCATGCATTCATACAGGAACATAACATAAAAATAAATAAGTCACTTGCAAGTGTTCAGAACCTAAAAAAACAACACCAGGTATTGACCTCTGACCTCTACATGTGCACACTCACAAATTACACCCGGATCCATGCACACACAAATGCATGCAAATAAATAAATAAGTTTTAAAGTTAAAAGATTAAAGCCTGGGCCCATAAGCTGTTATGTGACACACATGGCCCAGGTACACTGAGCACATTTATTTATTTATTTACTATTTATTTATTTATTTATTTATTTATTTATTTATTTATTTCCTGTTGGGAAGAGAGGTGGGCGTTTGGCCCTGCCTTTTCCTTTCTCAGCACTAAGTGTTGTGACCAAGACGGAAAGCACGTGGCAGATCCCTACTCCTGCTGCTACACGGTCTCTGAGATGCTCCTCCTGTGTTAGGAATCTCTGGGCAACTCACAGGCGTCTGCAGACCAAGGAAGAGATGAGGAGTTAGAAAGGCGTTGCGCGGTCACGCTGACAGAACTGAAGCAACAGGAAGGAAAGAAGGGAAAACCCTTCTCGTTACCAGCGTGAGGAGGCTTCTTAGTCTTGGCTTTTTCCCCCATTTTACTTATCATAAACATCTTGAAGACCCTCAGAGCGTCTAGGTCAGCTTTCAGGGTGCGGCCTGCAGGGCAGATGGAGTGAAGCTGAGTATTAGGAGGGTGGGGCCTCCAAGCCCACAAGGAGAAGAGAGGAGCCCACTCCAGGCTGGACAGGCAGCTCCTCCCAAGGTCCCCAGTCACTGACTGGAGCTGCTGGCCCAGGTGCAGCATCTCCCCAGCCCAGACCTGAGGGCAGCCAGGAGGAAGCTTACATGGAACACCAGGCATCAGAACTGAATGAACTGAATGATTATGCTGTGGGACTTAAAACCCCAAGATGGCTCCCTTCTGAGACTTCCTAGGGCAGGCCTGCCACCCTCCCAGTGAGCGGACAAAGGGTCTAGCCATCAGTTTGTCCTTCTGCAAAACCAGCCTCTCCTAGTAGAACCCTCTCTGCTGGGCCATAAAAGCCTATCCCCCATCCAAAAAAGGCCATCAGGCACAATGATATCCTCAGCTCCCCCAGGTCCCCTGGCAGATCCTTGGTCCAGGCCTCTCCCCGTCAATACTAGGTCTCCAAAGGCTGTGCCCTGAATCCCTCCTGACCAGAGTTATGTGCTTTACCCCCAAATCCAACCCACAGTCTTTTTCCTAATCTGAAGGCAGAGCCAGTGGGAAGGTGCTTTTGTCCTGTAGCTGCTTGATCCATGAAAAGACCCAGAACAGGCCATTGTTGGGACATGTGGGCCCAAGCCTCCATGAGGTTAAAGCCAGTGGTGGTTAAAACAGGAAGTGACATAGGGAGAGGAGCCAAGAATGTTAGCAGGAGCCAGGGAAGCAGCCCTGTGAGGTTACACATCAGGAAAGGTCTGTGGTACACCATTGAGGACCACCGTGGCAAGAGCCTCAGGGCTGAGAATGGGCATATGGTTCTCTCACTGCAAACCTTTAGGAAAGTGTTCTTCCTCTGATAGCATCCTGGGCCAGGCAGGGTATTGGACAGTGTGCCAAGATCCACCCTCAGAATGCCATAACTCCACCCTTACCACCACAGTACATGCCTCATAACACGTAACACATGGCTCGGGAGTCTAAATGGGACCAGGTAAGGCCCAATAGAACCATGAAAGACTGTGGCAAAGACTGACAAGATCAGGGGTGCAAGAGACATTGAGGTGCTGGACAGAACAAAGTGCACCCAGGACTCCGGCACAGTGATTAATAATGTAAGAGCAGAAAAAGAGAGGACAAAATGCTTGCAGCCCAACCCACAAAACCAGTCCATGCAGAAGGGGCTCTCTAAACTGAGGAAAATGAAAATGACCTCAAAAGAAAACATAGGCCTGGTCTGTGTGTGCTCCCAGGAATCCATGCTAAAACACAGACGGGGCTAGAACTCACCCATCAGCATCATCATCTGGTAGTACTGATAGTTCATTTTGCCCCTGAAGTAGGCAATGGCGAAGCTCTTCCCGGGCAGGAAGTGGATGTAGATGACATGCCTCCACCCTGTGGGCAGCACAGCCACGTGAGAAATCGGTCTCCCGCCGGGCCTTCCCTAAAGTAAGAACTGGAACCTAGCCACTTACACGTGAGGAATGTGCCAGGGTCCTCCCCCTCATACAGAGGCAGCTTGTACTGAATACAGCCAATGGGCTTCCTAGAACACAGAGTCCAGGTGTAGCTCTTCCCAGGGCACGCGCCCTTCCTTACTCCTAACTCTGGGGCCCATGCCGGCCTCTCCAGGAGCAAGCAACCCCATGCTGGAAATCCTCTCACCCTACTCAGCGCTGGCACAGAACACAGCCAGTGAGATTCCTGACCTCATGAACTCAGTTCAGTGTCCTCAGAGCACCATTCCCATGCTTGCAGAGCTCAGCGGGCTGTTGCCCAGACAGCACAGAGGATCCTCGTTCCCTCAGTGAGTAGCTAAGGCAAGGCTACCGGTATGCGCTTAGCCACAGTTACAATTGCTCAGCAGCAGCAGACAGGGCTACCCCCACAGAGGACACTCACGTCAGGTTCATCCTGAACTCCAGCTCGTCAAGACCGTTTCTTTCGAAGGTGAAGGGAGGCAGTGGGTCCTTCCATCTCCATTCAGGGATAGGCATGTCTCCTGCCCAGCGCTTTATGTGCCACTTGCCTAAGAGCTGGAGTCGGAGGCCACGAGTACACGCGGTTGCAGGCAGAGAGGAATCAGGAGGGTGAGAAGTAGGAGGAGCATGTGGTTAGGTCTCGGTGCAGCATGGAGGGGTCCGAGATGCTGGGATGTCAGGAGTCCTGGTCACGGCTGTCCCTCACCAGCAGCCACAGCCAGAACCAAACAGACAGGGCAGAGGCCTCCTGGGAGAAACACTTCCCGGGAAGAGCCCTGACCACAGACTCTGCACAGCTATCCAGAAGGAGCTGAGAAGTGAGATGTGGAGGACAGGGCTGACCTTTCATTTCAGGGACAGGGCAGAAGAGACACGGCTGAGGAGGTGACCTGAGATAACCATGACAGTACCAGCTGACCACGGTCTGCCTCACTGTCTAGAGTCAACGTGCTAAGATTCCACAAAGAATGGACTCCTCAGTGTCCTCCTTAAGTCACTAGGCAGTTGGTGCTGTGTCCCCAGATACACAACAGTCACAGGGGCCTTAAACTGGATGAAATCTGGAATCCACTTATTGGAAGAATATAAGAAGAGTCTCTGAAGCATGCACACACACACACACACACACACACACACACACACACACACACACACATACACACACACACACACACACACACACACACACACACACACACACACACACACACACACACACACAAACACACACACACACACACACACAGACACACACACACACACACACACCACACACACACACACACATACACACATACACACTCAGACACACACACACACACACACACACACACACACACACACACACACACACACACACACCACACACACCACACACACACACACACACACACACTCACACACACACACACACCACACACACACACACACACACCCACACACACACACACACACACACACACTCACACACACACACACACACCACACACACACTCACACACACACACACACACACACACACACATACACACACACACACATGCACACACACGCACACACACACATACACATACACACACACACATGCACAAACACACACACACTCAAAGACACACATACACACATATACACACAAGCCTGTACAAACACACACACACACACAGAAACACAAACACACACACAAACACACACACACTCACAGACACACACACACACAACTCACACGCACACACACACCCACACACACACACTACACACACACACACACCACACACACACACACATATGCACACACACACACACATACCACACACACACACACACCACATACACACACACACTCACACACACCATACACACACACACACTCACACACACACACATACATACACACATACACACACACACATACATACATTCACACACACAGACACACACACACACACACACACACACACACTCGGACACACACACTGAAAGGAAGGAAGGAAGCCTATCCTTGGGAGTCTGGTTAGAGCCAGGACAGGATCCACCCAGCAGTCCCCCCCATCCCCCCGGCAGTCTCTCAGTCTCCAAGGGCACACAGTGAGAAGAAGGCATGACTGTGGCCTAGTGCCTGCTCAAGCCCCACTGCCATCTGAGAAGATCCTACCAAGCTCAGGAGAGAGCTATCGCTTCAACACCACCGTGGCTTCCATCAGCGAGCCTGAGACACACCCAGTCCCAGCTCTGACCTTGGAAGCCAGTTCCTATCCTCAGTTCCCCCACCCCAACCCCCAAGGCCATCACCTGCTCAGTACGGGCAGGAGTTAAATTAGGCATCATGGCAGAGACCAAGGAGAGCAGACCCAGCCCTGCAGTGAGTGTCAGCAGCTGCATGGTCCCAGCTCAGCTCTGTGCTCCTGGCCTCTCAGCTGCTGCTGCTTGTCCTGTAGGGTGGCTCTGGGGCAGTATCTTGCCCTTCCCAACATGCACCAATGTCTCGGTCCAGGAGATTGCAGTTTTATTTGGATCGATGTGAATAGGTGAGCTAATTTGTAGAATTAGCCTTCCTCATGACTGCCTCTGGCACGTCTAAGGACCCTGGTCCAGTGAGAATATTCTCAGAGTCAGAAGTGGCATACCTAGGAATTTGGAGCCACAAGGGTGATGCAAGTCCCCCACCCCACCCCGGCTCACACTTTCCTCGGGAGCCAGAGACCAGCCCTGGTCCTGAGGGATAGGCAAGAGCTATTTGTCTATGCTCAGGCCTCAGTCCCCACCCTGAGTGAAATCTCCACTTCTGCTTCCTCCTGAGGTGAGACAGAAACACCAGGAGAGTGAAAAGGTCTCAGGAAGAGAAAGGAGTCACTCTGCTGGGGCTCGCACAGGAGTCTGCATGGGACAGAACTTCTCAAAGTGATGGACTGTGCTTACAATGTGGACGTAGTGTGAGGAACTACTTGTTTAAGTTCCGAGATGTGATGCAATGGTTCATCTCCATTGTCAACCTGATGGCATCTAGAAGCAGCTGGGAGACTACGTGGTGTGTGTGTGTGTGTGTGTGTGTGTGGGTGTGTGTGTGTGTTTAAATATATCATTTGGGTGCATTGCGGTGGAATACCAGTTTGAAGGAGAGAGAGGTAGCTGGACTAGCGGGCACTAACAGGATCTGAGGTTTTTTGGTTTTTTGGGTTTTTTTTTTGTTTTGTTTTTTTAAAAGATTTATTTTATTTCTTATATACAAGTGCACTGTAGCTGTCTTCAGATACACCAGAAGAGGGCATTGGATCTCTTTACAGATGGTTGTGAACCACCATGTGGTTGCTGTGAATTGAACTCATGACCTCTAGAAGAGCAGTCGGGTGCTCTTAACCGCTGAACCATCTCTCCAGCCCAGGATCTGAGGTTTTTATCATCATCTGTGGTTGGATTTAAGCTGGCTCAAGACATCTTTGAAAATAAACAGCCAGGTTTTGTTTCTAACACAGGAAAGAAGGTAGAAATAACTGAACCAAAGGTAATTCTACACAAGGGTGGTGGGAGCAAGGGTGGGCCGTGTTCTGCATGTCCGAAAGGAGGAGAGCCTTGAGCGTCCAAGAAGTAGGGTTCCTACAGCCCTCTAGCACCACCTACTGTCCACACAGGGTCTCTACAGCCCTCCAGCACCACCTACTGTCCACATCTTGCCCCAGCAGCTAAGGGGAAATGGAAGGGTTCCAGCCTGGAAGATAGGATTCCCATCCTGTGTCAAGACGAGGGTACACATTTCCCTACTCATACCCATCCTGGGCTCAGGGACATCCTGCCTCACAGTGTCACCTGCCCTTTGTGAGGGACAGCTGGAGAGCACAACAGTGAGAAGGACATGCTCACACAAGGTCTAGCCTGATGCTCTGAGGGCCTCCCTCCTCTACTTAGCAAGTCCACTATAGCCACTACTTAAGTGGCTCCAACTGTACAAGGACCTGCCCCAAACAAACCTCATTCTCAAGTCAAATAAAGTGACACAGTGTCCTTCAGCCATGGCCTCCTGCTTTCACTGGATTTGGGCAGATAGTCTTGGGAGGAACTGAGTGTCCTCTGAATGTAGCTAGCTGTGCCCAGAAGAAAGGCTACAATATGTGAAAATGTTGGGCATATTTGTGGGAATTTCTATGGAGATGTTAACCAGTTCTTCATCTTGTTTAACCAGGACTCAGTCATGCTCGTGTTCCTGTTTTATGTTTTCTGAATTTTTTGGAGTTCTTGCCTTGGGTCTCTCTGACCACGGAGAACGTCACTCCCAGAGAGTGAATTTCTACAGCTAGCAAATACCTCAGCTGCAAGCCTTACCTTCTATGTGCACAGAAGCCACATCCAACTTGTTCCACCTTTTCACACG
This sequence comes from Rattus rattus, assembly GCF_011064425.1. Taxonomy (NCBI): domain Eukaryota; kingdom Metazoa; phylum Chordata; class Mammalia; order Rodentia; family Muridae; genus Rattus; species Rattus rattus. The sequence goes on from NC_046158.1 coordinate 10,436,201, forward strand.
TAAACCACCATTCTTTACCAGGTGTCCAGACCACGAGGAACATCTTGAGAGCCTGATCTCTGCAGAGACCTATGCTAGCCAACCTACCCTACCTGCCCGTACCTGTTCACCCTTTCCACCCCACTAAGCACCATGTAAGCTCTGCCCCCAACCCCATGCTCCTCTACATCTGCTTGGATTGTCCCTTGCTGTGCCCTGTGGCCCTATGTGCTGTGGCATGGCACTAATTCAGGGACCTGTGAATGCAAACGACCATCTTTCCCTTCTTGGTGATCACAGTCATATTTGAGTATCTGTCCACACCTAATTAACACAAAAATTGGGGCCCACTGAACCCAATGAGACACACGTGATTGGGGGATATCAACCAAATTTATTGAATGCAGACTTATGGGGGATGAGTAGGTGTTGGGCCTGTGCTCTTCGACACTGAGAGTTCTACACATAGGTGCAGAGGTCAGCCAGGGTCCCAGCTCCTGCTTCCTGCATGCACTCTGCAGCACTCCCTCAGTGCACTAGGAATCTTGGACCAACTCACAGGCTTCTGTAGAGGGACAAAAGGCAGAGCAAACATAGATGAGCTACAAAGTGTGACACTGTTCATGTGGTCGCTCTTGGATAGGAGAACTATCCAGAGCACAGGCCTGGGTGAGGATGGAGAAAGGGGGAAATGAGGAAATTCTCTCCTACCAATATGGGGAGGGATAATGATCTTTCCAGTTTGGGGCATTTTACTCATCACAAACTCCTTGAAGATCCTCAGAGCATCTGGGTCAGCTTTCAGGGTGCGGCCTGCAGGACAGATGGGGTGAAGCTGAGTATTAGGAGGGTGGGGCCTCCAAGCCCACAAGGAGAAGAGAGGAGTCCCACTCAAGGCTGGAAACAGGCAGCTCCTCCCAAGAGCCCCAGTCACTGACTGGAGCTGCTGCCCCAGGTGCAGCATCTCCCCAGCCCAGACCTGAGGGCAGTCAGGAGGAAGCTTACATGGAACACCAGGCATCAGAACTGAATGAACCAAATGATTATGCTGTGGGACTTAAAACCCCAAGATGGCTCCCTTCTGAGACATCCTAGGACAGGCCTGCCACCCTCCCAGTCCTGGTGAGCTGGAGACGCATGTGAAAATCTCTGCACAGACACTCCTCCTGGGCTCAAGGATGCCTTGCCCTACCCTGTCCGAGCCGCTCCAGGACTAAAACCCTGAGCTGCACTATTGAAAGAGTACCAAGTGAGAAGACAAAGGGTCTAGCCATCAGTTTGTTCTTCCTCAAAACCAGGAACCAGCCTCTCCTAGTGGAACCCCATCTTCCATCTGGGCCAAAGAAGTTTACTCCACCACCCCCATCCTCTGTGGAAGAAAGACTTATCCAGCAGTGGGAGGGTCCCTGTTAGGCCTCAGCTCCTCTAGGGCTCCTGGAGGAGGAGGACATCCTTAGCCCAGGCCTTCCCTCTGGGACACTGTACTTTAGATATTGCACCCAGAATCCTTCCCAACAGGAGACATCACATTACTTCAGAATCCAACACAAGGCCCTTCCACATCACAACTTTGCCAGAAGCCCTGCTTAGTGTGGAGGTTTGTGCCTCCAATGAAATCATGACGGCCAGAAAGAGGAGGGACATGAGAAATTCTGTGTAGTAGCATAGTAAGCAGTGGCTTGAGGAAACAAAGGAGTGTTTAGGAAGGTCCAAGGACCTCTAAAATCCTTGTTTATAAGCAAAAATGGCAGGGTATTTTGGACCCTGCTATACCCTAAAACCCTGCATAAGCCACTTCGGGGGCCTTTTATGCCCAGAGTCTCCAACCGGTGAGTTCATTGGGGCCAGCATGGGAGGGGAAGAGGAGGTAGGCAGAGACCAAAGGTTGGCAGAGAAGGAGTCCAATTAGTGACACCCGAGTTACAAAGGATCATGGGGACAGAGCTGCTGAATGCTCACCCAGATAAGTGTGTGAGGGCTGCAGGAAGAACATATTGTCCTCAGTGTGCTGATAGCAGTGGCAGGCAGAGGTCTCCACCCGGCACTGCTGACCTTGGAAAACAGAACTTTCCTCGGGGGACATCCTATGCCCCGCAGGGTGCTGGGTCGTCCTCCTGTCTCCATCCACCCTCTGAATGCTACAGTCCCTCCCATCATGAAGACTGCTCGTGCTGCCCAATGTCCCCAGTGATTAAATGAGCCACCTGTTCAGAGCAGGACCATAAAAAGGCTGATTAATGGAAGATGAGTGGTCAGGGGCTACCTGGGTCAAGAGTATGCGGGAACTTCTGACGCTAGGATTGGTCCTGTGAGAACTGAAGATCAAAAAGGCCAAGGGCTTACACATCCCCCTCCTGGTGACTTCAGGGAGTGCAGGAGAAGCTCCCCAGGAGTAGAATGAAGCAAACCAGGAAGAAAAACATGGGCCTGGTTCCTGTCTGTGCCCAAGAATCCGTCCTCAAAGACAGAGAGTGGAACTCACCCATGAGCATCATCATCTGGTAGTACTGATAGTTCATTTTGCCCCTGAAGTACGCAATGGCGAAGCTCTTCCCGGGCAGGAAGTGGATGTGGATGACATGCCTCCACCCTGTGGGCAGCACAGCCACGTGAGAAGTCGGTCTCCCGCCGGGCCTTCCCTGAAGTAAGAACTGGAACCTAGCCACTTACACGTGAGGAACGTGCCAGGGTCCTCCCCCTCATACAGAGGCAGCTTGTACTGAATACAGCCAATGGGCTTCCTAGAACACAGAGTCCAGGTGTAGCTCTTCCCAGGGCACGCGCCCTTCCTTACTCCTAACCCTAGGGCCCATGCCGGCCTCTCCAGGAGCAAGCAACCCCATGCTGGAAATCCTCTCACCCTACTCAGCGCTGGCACAGAACACAGCCAGTGAGATTCCTGACCTCATGAACTCAGTACTCAGTTCAGTGTCCTCAGAGCACCATTCCCATGCTTGCAGAGCTCAGCGGGCTGTTGCCCAGACAGCAAAGAGGATCCTCGTTCCCTCAGTGAGTAGCTAAGGCAAGGCGGTATGCGCTTAGCCACAGTTACAGTTGCTCAGCAGCAGCAGACAGGGCTACCCCCACAGAGGACACTCACGTCAGGTTCATCCTGAACTCCAGCTCATCAAGACCGTTTCTTTCGAAGGTGAAGGGAGGCAGTGGGTCCTTCCATCTCCATTCAGGGATAGGCATGTCTCCTGCCCAGCGCTTTATGTGCCACTTGCCTAAGAGCTGGAGTCGGAGGCCACGAGTACACGCGGTTGCAGGGAGAGAGGAATCAGGAGGGTGAGAGGTAGGAGGAGCATGTGGTTAGGTCTCGGTACAGCATGGAAGGGTCCAAGATGCTGGGATGTCAGGAGTCCTGGTCATGGCTGTCCCTCACCAGCAGCCACAGCCAGAACCAAACAGACAGGGCAGAGGCCTCCTGGGAGAAACACTTCCCGGGAAGAGCCCTGACCACAGACTCTGCACAGCTATCCAGAAGGAGCTGAGAAGTGAGATGTGGAGGACAGGGCTGACCTTTCATTTCAGGGACAGGGCAGAAGAGACACAGCTGAGGAGGTGACCTGAGATAACCATGACGGTACCAGCTGACCATGGTCTGCCTCACTGCCTAGAGTCAACGTGCTAAGATTCCACAAACAATGGACTCCTCAGTGTCCTCCTTAAGTCACTAGGCAGTTGGTGCTGTGTCCCCAGATACATAACAGTCACAGGGGCCTTAAACTGGATGAAATCTGGAATCCATTTATTGGAAGAATATAAGAAGTGTCTCTGAAGCATGCACACACACACACACACACACACACACACACACTCAGACACACACACACACACACACACACACACACACCACAACACACCACACACACACACACACACACACACACACACACACACACACACACTAACACTCACACACACACTCACACACACACTCACACACACATACACACTCACACACACATACACACTAACACTCACACACACTCACACATACACACACACACACAATACACTCACACACATACACACACATACACACTCACACACATACATACACACACACACACACACACATACACACTACACAGACACACACACACATACACACACACTCACAGGCATACACACACACAGACAGACACATATACACACACAGACACACACACACACACACACACACACACACACACACACACATCACACACACACACACACACACACATACACACACACACACACACACACACACAGGCATACACACACACACACACACACACACACGCACACACATACACTCACAGACACACACACACACACACACACACTCACACACACACACACACACACACACACACTCGGACACACACACTGAAAGGAAGGAAGGAAGCCTATCCTTGGGAGTCTGGTTAGAGCCAGGACAGGATCCACCCAGCAGTCCCCCCCATCCCCCCGGCAGTCTCTCAGTCTCCAAGGGCACACAGTGAGAAGAAGGCATGACTGTGGCCTAGTGCCTGCTCAAGCCCCACTGCCATCTGAGAAGATCCTACCAAGCTCAGGAGAGAGCTATCGCTTCAACACCACCGTGGCTTCCATCAGCACACCCAGTCCAAGCTCTGACCTTGGAAGCCAGTTCCTATCCTCAGTCCTCACTCTCCAGGGCCATCACCTTCTCAGCAGTGGCAGGACTCAGAGGAGGCATCATGGCACGGACCAAGGAGAGCAGACCCAGCCCTGCAGTGAGTGTCAGCAGCTGCATGGTCCCCGCTCAGCTCTGTGCTCTTGGCCTCTCAGCTGCTGCTGCTCCTGCTGCTCCTGCTGCTTGACTTGCAGGAGTGCTCTGGAAGCAGAATCCTGCCTTCCCCAATCCACACCAAAGTCATTGTCCACACCCCTCTGTCCAGGAGACTGAAGTTTTGTTTGGATCGATGTGAATGGGTGAGCTAATTTGTAGAATTAGCCTTCCTCATGACTGCCTCTGGCAGGTCTCAGGACCCTGGTCCAGTGAGAATATTCCCAGAGTGGGAAGCGGCATGCCTAGGAATTTGGAGCCACAAGGGTGATGCAAGTCCCCCACCCCTCACCCCCACCCCCACCCCCCCTCACCCCCACCCCCACCCCCGGGGCTCACACCTTCCTCAGGAGCCAGGATCAGCCCTGGTCCTGAGGAATAGGCAAGAACTGCTTGTCTAAGCTCAGGCCTCAGTCCCCACCCTGAGTGAAGTCTCCCTGCCTTCTGCTTCCTCCTGAGGTGAGACAGAAACACCAGAAGAATAAGCAGGCCCCAGGAAGAGGCTCTGGTGGGGCTTGATCTGAGTCAGCACAGAAGCAGAAGCTCTCAGACAAGCTTATAAACTATGCTTGCAATAAAAATACACCCTGACCTCCTGCAGCTATGGAAAAAGTCCTTCTGGCCTTTTTTTTTTTTTTTTTTTTTTTTTTGGTTTTTTTTTTTTGGAGCTGGCCAGGGCCTTGCGCTTCCTAGGCAAGCGCTCTACCACTGAGCTAAATCCCCAACCCCCCTTCTGGCCTTTTTGCCTGATGTTTCTGTCTTGTCACCTTGTAATCCTGTAACATGCACTTCATGTCGCCTGTACACTGAGAACTAAAAAGGAGTTATTTGGATTAAAAAAATAAAAAAAAAAGCATGACTAAACATGTTTTCTTCACCTTTCTTTAAGGTTTGTTTTTATTTATGTGTGTGTGGCACATGTGTGTGGGTATCCATGAAGGCCTAAAGAGGGCATCAATCACCACATGGACGTTGGAAACTGAACCTAAGTCCTCTGAAGAGCTGTGAGCGCTCTTAACCACTGAGCTATCCTTCCAGAACCAGGATGTGATTCGTCTTGACTGTCACCTTGATGAGATTTAGAATCGCCACGAAAGCCAACTGAGGAGGGAGAACCTACCCTGAGTCTGGGTAGCATCATCCCATGGTTGAGGTCTCCAAGACTAAATGAAAAAGACAAAGCAGGTTTGAGTAGCACCCATCCACCTCCCTCTCTGCTTCCTGACTGTACGGTCAATGCAGCCGGCTGCTTCCTAAACACGACTGTCATGACTTCTGCGTCAGGATTGCATTGTATCCCCTTGAACTGTAAGCCAAAACTATTTCTTCCTTCTTTAAGTTGCTTTAGTCGGGAATTGGGACAGTTCGACTCAATATGCCACTTGATGAGATCTAAAATCACCCAGGAGATGAACCTCTGGGTGTCCCTGATTAGGTTAATTGCAGTGGAAAGACCAACTCGTTGTGGGTGACAGCATTCTCTGGGCTAGGATCCTGGAGCATAGAAGGGAGTTATCTGAGTGCCAGCATTCATCACTCTCTGCTCCTTGACAGGCCGTGTGGACCAGTTGCTTCAACCCTGCCACTGTGACTTCCCTGTCATGCTAAACTGCACCCCAAATGCTTTCTGCTTAATCTGCTTCTGTCGTGGTATTTTATCACAGCAACGGAAAAAGAAGCCAAGACAGATAACTAAGACACAAGGTGACTGGTGGCAGGACACGAGGCCAAGACAAGAGCCTGTTCTTTAGTGAATCAGGTTTGATTTCCAGCACCCATGTGGCAGCTAAAAACCTTCTGTAACCCCAAGTTCAGGGGATCTTACGTCCTCCTCCAGCCTCTGTGAACACCAAGACACAAGCGATGTACAAACATACATGCAGGCAAAACACTCATGCACATACAAATAAAATAAAATTTCAAAACAGAAGTGGCACCATGGCTTTGCTAAACATGGCCTTAGAAGCCAGTTCCTATCCTCAGTCCTCCCTCCCCAGGACCATCACCTGCTCAGCACTAGCAGGACTCAGAGGAGGCATCATGACCTGAACCTCAGAGAGCAGACCCAGCCCTGCAGTGTCAGCAGCTGCATGGTCCAGCTCAGCTCTGTGCTTCTGTGGGCCTCTGGGAACTTGTTTGCAGCAAGTATGAATTAACGTTTGGCCTGAAATACTGGAAGCAGAGTTTGATGGGAACTTAGAAGAAAACTGAAAGAAGATTGGAGTGGACAGCAGAGGCCCCAACTCATGAGCTTTCAGAGGGAAGCAACTCTATCCCAGGAAACGCAGGAACTGGCTTTCTGTCCTGCGGAGTGACAGAACCAGGATTTGAACCTAGATCCTGTGAGACCCATGGGGCCCACTGAAGGAGGCTGCATCCAGGAGAATCGGGGGGGGGGGGGACTCTGAGCTCTTAGTTCTGTGATCCTCTGTTCCTGGTACTAACAAACAGACAGGCCCCAGGACAGAGAAAGGCCCAAGCCCAGGATCAGCCCTTCTCACTCCTACCCTAGCCTAAGCAGAGAGATCTTCTAGTCTGGGAGGTGCAGGACCCTGGATACAAAGAGAAGTCAGTGGAGGACAGAGATTAGCAAGGAGTCCTAAAGTCAAGGTCTGAGCCTGGGCCTGCTCAGCTCTGGGCCTTAGCCCAATCACCTATTAAGTAACAAATAATCAAGGCTGCCTGATGGATTGAGGGAATTCATGGCGGCTAGGAAGCAGAGGGGGTGAGGGTGGGGTCTAGAGCCAAGATATATCTTTCAAAGATAGATAAGAATAGTGATGCATTTTCTCCAATGAAGCCCTATCCCGCACAGCTGGATATCTCCCAACAGTCTCTTCAATTTTGAACCCACTAATGGATTAAAACATTGATCAGGTCAGAGCTTTCATGATCTGCTCGCCTTAGGAAACACCCTTGCAAACATACTCAGAGAAGTACTGTCCTGATCTCCTAAATGTCTCCACCAACCAAACTTACAATCAAGATTAACCATCACTGGGGACTAGGGAGATGACGCCACAGTTAAGAGCTCTGATTGCTCTGGCAGGGGATCTGGATTTGGTTCCCAACATTCACAGAGCTGTTCACAGCCATCTGTGACTCTAGTTCCAGGGGATCTGATGCACGTACATGATGCACATACATATATGCAGGCAGAACACCCATACACATAAAATAAATAAATCTTTGAAAAGATTAGCCATTACATACTTTAAGAGCCAATTCGTTGAAATAAGTTCCTCTCAACCCCCCCATCTAGGTAATAAGTAAATGATATTTACCCACAAAATATCTTTATGGTTCTGTGTCCTGAAGAACTCTGAATAACACATCTTATAACAAGAGATTTGTAACTCAAAACCCTTCTGTAAATAGAAGCCTAAGCCAGCTGGCCACAGTGAGTCTTCCCAAGCTCTTGAAGCAGAAGCATCGATGACTTGTCAAGCACTTCAGGAAACAAAGAAGGGACCAGTTCTTCAAACTGTGCTGCATGGTGAGATTGTGCTCTGTGGCAGAGGTTGCTCTGGCTTTCGCTTGCCCCTGACCCTTGGCTAGAGCTGGCTCTGCAGACAACACTGGCTCCTGAGAGGCCTCCAGGACTGTGTCTACCTCAGAAGCTGAAACTCGAAGTACTTCTGCAGCTTCTGGGAGCTCTGAGTCTCATGCTGGATCTCCAGGACAGTAAGCAGGTTCAAGATCTAACGTTTGTGCTTTAATGATGCTGCGTCTCCGAAAGGAGTCTGTGATGAAAGTGAACTTGGCGGCAGCTGTGGCAATCCAGCCGCTTCTCATTCTGTCCTCAGAGACCTTGTTGCAGCTGGGGGTTGACACCTGAGCCAGCACAGCTCTACGGCTTCAGTCGGTTAGGGAGCTGACTCGAGATCCAGAGTTCACAGAGAGTTGTGCTATGGCTAGCCCGGGAAATGCTACTGCCTGTATCTGGAGTCCGTGTCAGAACTGATTCTGAGTTGGCTATACCTGTGTGGATGGTGCTCCAGCAATTGCTTCCTTCCGTTTCCGTCAGCTGGAGATGGCTCCACACCTGTTAGCATCTCAGGACCAATGCAGGGATCTCTTCTGGCATGGGATCTCGCCCAGTCACAAATGCTACAGCCAATGGTATGGTGGGCACCTGAATCTCCGTGGCCTTAAGACAGAAGTGAATTAAGAAGAAGACTCGTCTCTTGTTGCTCCTACCAGATCTATTGGCAAAAAATGTTCACCCTGATGGGTCTGGTCAATGCTTAACAGATCAAATGAGCTTCCTCTGACCTCTGCCGCTCAGAAATACTTCCAGAGTTCCCTCCCTCATTGTAATCGTGTGACTAGGGAACATTTCTTATTCCTGAGGTCTTAGTTCCCCTCTGGCTGATGAAGATGGGCCCCACACTCGCGTCTACTGTAAAGATTCAAGGCTTCGGGCCATGCATGATGGTTCACCCCTCAAATCTAGTAGTTGGAAGTTAGGGGCAGGAGGATCAGAAGTTCAGGTTATCTTCAACTACATAGCAAGTTTGAAGGAAGCCTTAGGCTGTATGAGACACTGTATCAAAAACCAGGAAGGAAAGGAGGAAGGGAGGGAGGGAGGGAGGGAAGGAGGTGGGAAGGCAGGCAGGCAGGCAGGCAAAATAAGAATTTATGAATTTGGGACCATCGGCAAGTGTGGCTGCCCTGGCCTACCAGTAATAGAAGAGTGCTGACTGGAGTGTCCCCAGGCCCACGATTTACCCCATCACCTGGGAGCCCTCATCAGTTTCAGGACTTATTAGACTTGTGATCTGTACACAGATCGCAGCAAGTCATTTGAGTGTATTATGTGTCTTTAAGCACGATCCTGAAGCAGAGGACAGGCTTCCTTCAAGAAGCTGCTGTGTGGGGCTGGGGATTTAGCTCAGCGGTAGAGCGCTTACCTAGGAAGCACAAGGCCCTGGGTTCGGTCCCCAACTCCGAAAAAAAAAACCAAAAAAAAAAAAAAAAAAAAAAAAGAAGCTGCTGTGCACCTCAGATCCACAGACAACCCCCCCCCAGGTGGAGCAAGATAGAAGTATCTGAAATACATGAACACTCCGTAGCTCTTTACTGACTCATCCCCAAAGCTTGCTCGTAAAAGGGGCACAAATGGTCACCTCCTTGGCTCCTAAATACTGGTCAGTCAAAGTTTGTCCTCCCTCTTTGTGTGGAAGCTTTGGTATCACTAAGAACTTGGAGAGCAACGCTGCCCCCACCAAAAAAAAAAAAAAAAAAAAACACAGGGAGTTTCGTAAGGAGGCGCAGGACTTCATGGGTCGTTTGAAAAGTCCTGTGCGCTTGTCAACACTTGAAATTAGTCTCTCAGATCCACTTGGCAAGGCAGGATGTAGGACCAAGCAATACAGAAGCTTCTGGAGGACTGGCCTATGACGCGCCGGCGAGGAACAAAGGGGCCACTAGAGGGCGCTGCACTTGGAGGACAGCGAGAGTCCCTCGCAGGCTGCCGTAGTCGCTTCTATAAAGGACGTGGCGTAGGGCTGCTCGGCCTCTCAGCGGCCATGACGGTGTGGTGTGTAGGTTCCTATCGTTTTTGCTTCCGTTGTTGGCCTGGGGCGCCGCGGATGACCCTACATAGCCCTTGGCCGGCCACCGGGAAGATTGCGTCTCGTACTGACGATCGTAACAAAGACGCACCGTGCTTTCCTTCTGAGGGTTTAATCGCCCTAATACGTGCAGCAGACTAGTCATGTGGTAAGGGGAAGGGTAGTTCATGATGTGCCCGAGGGCCGGGTGGGCGGCCCCAGAAGTCCCAGGAGTGAAAGCCGAGGGTCCTGTCTGGGCTAGTACGCGGGAAGGCCCTGTGGTCAACCCTGGGTGGGGCTCTAGAGGGGTGCCCCCTTCCTGTTTAGCGTAATGCTGCAGAGTTGGAGAGACAGGAGAAAGCTGTGTAAATTTGTTTTATTTGTAGAAAGCCCTAGCAAGGAAAACAAACCTGTGGACTCATTGGAGTAGGGATAAAATACAGGCCTGGTGTAGTCTCCCAATGTGATGTTGCCGAGGTGTGTGTGGAATGATCATTCCCTTCCTTTCCTTCTCTAGGAAGTTTGTCTGCTGAAAGTAAGCGCCCTCCCGGGAGGATGTGTTGGACTTTTGGGTAAGTTGACTTAAAGTTACGAAGTTTCGGATTAACGGTCGTGGTGTGGTACCAGGCACTTGGTTCAAGACCCTGCCCCTAGAGGCGTTGCAGGTGTGGCGTCTGTGTCACATCTGTGTCAGTAGGTGGCGGAGAGGAGAGAGGCTATGTCTACGCTCAGTGTTCTGACCGGTGAACATCTGAATGATTTGTAGCCTGACAATGCTCCCTAAAGCTGGATGTGGGATTGTCCCCCGGTTGTTGACTGGCTTAGGTCATTTGATGGCTCTGAGTAAACTCAATAGAGGGGCTCGTCTGTAAAGAGGAAGTTTCTGATAAACTGGTTTGTTGGAAATCGTGGAACCAGTAACTCTCAAAAGATCCTGGGACACAGTTTGGGTCAAGAGACTGTCTCAAGTAACAACAGTGGATTAGTTAGGATTTTTATTGCTATGAAACGCCATTAGCGAGAAGCAAGTTAGGGAGGAAAGAGTTTATTCAGCTTACATTTACACGTTGATGTTTATTGCCAAAGGAAGCCAAGGCAGGAACCTGGAGGTAGCTGGTGCAGAGACCATGAAAGTGCTGCTCTGCCTGTACAACTGTTCCAGAAGAGGCCATCAAAGCCTATTATAAGCTACTGCGTGGTTGCTGGGAATTGAACTCAGCCTTCAGTGCTCTGAACGACCACTCCAACTCCAATCAAGGGGTTGGGCTTTGACCTCTGCCTGGTTTTAAAGGCCTGCTCCGCCACCGGCCCAGGAATGGCACCGCCCACAATGGGCTGGGTTTCTCCCAACCCCCCACACTGGTCACTAATTGAGAAAATGCCTTACAGCTGGGCTCACGTAGGCATTTCCTAAGCTGAGTCTGATGACTGGAGCTTGTACCAAGTTGGCACAGAAACAGCCAGTATAACCCCAGAGCTTTCCTTTGAGGAGAGGAGTGGAGTTACTAGCTAAAGATCTCAAGTGCTTGGCCGGCTACGTTGATGTGAGAAGATGGATTTTCAAACTAGATATCTCCGCTGCTTGCTGGCTGGTGCCAGAAAGGCAGACTGCACGTTCTGTGGCCTTCACAATAGCAGGGCTGGAGTCTCCATCGCTGGTACCCCAGGCAAGCGGAACTGATAATGGGGAGGGAAGTAGTGCCTGGTAATAGGTTCATGTCGCACCATGACTCCAGAATATGGGAGTATAGTGGGACAGCTAACAGTGACGTGGTGCAGCGCATGGATTAAGAGGGTCTACATTGTTTTCTTTGATACAGGAAAGTTGGTGACTAAACTCTGCTTGTGCTAAATGCCCAGCAATGACCCAGTTGAGGTAAGAGGTGGGCTGGACCCACTTGGAGCATGCTCAGATGGGATGTACGTGGCTGCCTTGAAGATGCTGTCCTAGAACAGCACCGCAGGCCTAGCTCGGCTTTGCCTGTGACATCGGGGCAAAAAGCAAGTGGCTATTTCTACGCTCAGTGTTCAGAAGCCAGTGAGCACTAAGAATGGTTTGTAGCCTGACATTTTGCAGAGCCACAGTGGAATGGCACTGGGGTTTGGCTTTGCTGTTGGCCAGATGCCAATGCCTCTAGGGCTCACCAAAGGGTCACATGGTCAGCATTTTCGCAAGACAGAACTTTGGAGGTGTGTGTGAGTTTTCTAGGAGACCTTCTGAGAGGCTGGGAAAATACAAGAAATTATCCGTCCTTTCTTCATCTTCCAGATCCAGAAGCCAGGAAGAAGGAAGGGGGCCTACTTATTGGCCAAGATGGCTGATCAGGATGAGTGCAGATATGATTTTAGGCCGTGGGCCTGAGGTATGCCCTCTGACCTCACCAGTGTCCTACAGAACTCCCCATATGGCTTTGGGCAGCTCTGAACTTAACCCTGGTAGCCAGCCTATGTCTTAAGTTATGGACTGGATTTGGGTTGGCCTGGGTTTGACTGGTCTATGGTAGTGGCACTGGAGATGATGGGGAACCTCTAAAACTCAACATCTCTACCTGACTGTACATGGTCTTAAAAGATATAATTATGAGTTGGCGGGGAGGGGTTGGGATTTAGCTCAGTGGTAGAGTGCTTGCCTGGCAAGCGCAAGGCCCTGGGTTCAGTCCCCAGCTCCGAAAAAAAAAAAGAAAAAGAAAAAAAATGAGTTGGGGGGAGGGTGATAGTGGTCCCTATAGTTCAAGGCCAGCCTGGTCTACAAAGCAAGTTCCAGGATGGCCAGAACTGTTAAAACAAATAAACCCTGTCTTGAAAAACTAAGAAGGAGAAAGAGTGATCTAGGAGGGGAACTGGCTGTAGTAGATGCTGTGACACAAATAAACTTATCAATTCTTACGGCTGGAATCTTTCTTTGCTATCAGCACTCTCCTACCTTAGGGTAAATACCTATTAAGTTTCTTCTCATCTATCTCCCCTGGAAAATAAAGCATGCCATAGTAAATGGTAAGATTTGAGGTTTAGTTTGGGCTGGAACTGGCTTTTAACAGGAGCTAAGCTTTCTGCATACTGTGGGCAAACATTTCCCCTAAGCCAGGAGACTGGTGGGGGAGGAGTGAGGCACAAGGACAACACTACAGAAATGCTGCTCCGCTAAAGTGTCTGAAGCCCAGACTGGGGCTGCTATTGTGTGCCATAGCAGATATTGCTCCTTGGTAGAGCATGATGCCTGTGGCAGAAATGCTTAAGTCCACAGGTTGGATCCTTGGGATAGTGCAGAATTTCTAGAAAACAAAGGTTAGCATTAAAGACCATGACTTTATGTCCTTTCATTGGTGCCCAGACCAGAGCTCTACAGTCACACCCTTCTTAGCAGCTGACCACACTATACCAAAGGATCCACATACCAAGTGTCACATAAAAGCCATTTATTTACATATTCAGAGGAATGGCCCCAGTGGGCCAGCCTCTGATAGGGACTCCTGCTGAGTTGGGATGAGTGGGGAGACTTGATTGCAGAGGGGTAGATAGTCTGTGGGAGTTCCACCCACAGCAGAGCCCGAGTGGCTGGAGCCTGCAGCCTTAAGAGTAGTTGGTGTTGGAGATCTCCCTCCAGAGTAAGGTCTTAAGGTGGCTAAGCACCAGAGAATGGTGAGCCTCAACCTGGCTGGCCAGTCCACTCAGTGTGGTGCATGTGCGAAGCTGTTTGCCCAGCTCCTCATAAAGGTCCGCAGGGGCTCCGGGCAGCAGATAGTCCCTCAGCAGCTCGCACACCTTGGCCAAGTTGGGCTGGATGAGGTCACCCTTGCACTGCCTCATGAGCCTGTCACATGGCGCCCTGCAGTCTCGTCCATAGATGCAGTCAGAGCTCTGCTCACAGTGGCGGCCCTGAAGGAAGCGACGCACAGTGGCCTCTGGGGCCACCTGCTGCAGGTCAGCCATCTTGAAGTCGTAGGTGGCTGTGTACCCCACATTGGCAAGTGTAGTCTCACACATGTAGAAGGTACCATAGGAACCATGGAAGAGCTCCTCTACAAATTCCAACAGGCCAATGGCGATCTTTGCACGCCATGGCCATGCAGGTCCAAACCACTGCTGGAGAGCCCTGTGTAGCACAGACGGTAGAAGGGGGCGCAAGGCAGGCAGCAACACTGCCCCGTGCCAGGAGCCGTGAGGGATGCTCTCAGTAAGGTAGAGGTCCCCGCAGTAGCCCAGCAGCCGGGAAGCATGCTCCTTCTCCTGAAGGGACAACAGCAGCAGGAACTCATTGCGCTGCAGCAGGGCCCACACGGACTTGGCTTCTGCCAGGGATACCCTGCTGTCCTTGTTGAAGTCCGCCATAAGAAGTATCTGGTCAACCAGCGCTGGCAGGGAGGGCAGGTCTCCTAAGTTAGCCTGCCATTTGAGACCAAAAGGAAAGCAGAGAAGCATACCTCAGCTGGAAGAGCACTCTGGTCTAGCCTGGTCTCTAGAAAATCAAGGAGTGCCGCCTGCACCATACACACCAGCTCTTCTCTGAGCTGTGCACACAGGCCACAGCACTAGCTTTGAGCCTTGTTCCCATCTCCTAGTCCCTACTTTAGCCACACTGGATGTGGAGTCCTCAAACTCCTGAGCCTTCACCATGCTGCCGGTTTGTTCCCACAAGCCCTGGGACGATGCTTCCCTGCCTGCCTCCTGCCCAGGTCTTTGTAGACATCCCCTGCTGTGGACTACAGTAAAGGTTTGCCCACTAACCTTCAGGAAGCTGAGGGTCATCTCCCGAAACTCTTTGATGGAGGTACCCCTGGTGGGCTTGTCAAACAGCACCAGCTCCCGCCTCGGGACTGCATCTGGCCAGGCCTTGGAGTTCAGCGCCTCTTCAATGCCACATTTGATGGTCACCTCTTTGTCTTGCCAGAGCCCACTGTACACCTAGAAGAGGTCACAGAAATATTGCCCTTAGATGCCCAGCATACACAGGCAGCCACCCACGCCAGTCCGACCCCATGCCCAGCCGCACACCTGCTGGCCTGGGGCTGAAGACAGGCAGGTCCTCCACTCCACCTTCTGCAGCTCACACAGGTCCTGGCAGACAGAGCCCGAGATGATGCCCTTCTGGTACTGGTCACACTGAGGAGACAGGACCAGGGTATGGCTTAGAGCATGGTCACAGCCAGCCTAGCCACACTCCTTTAGGAACCCCCAGGAAGGAAAGACAAGCAAAGGGAGGAGGGGAAAACCAACAGCAGCACTGACTGGACTGGATGGGTCCCTGTCCTGAAGCATGTAGAGGCTGCTGGAAATGGCTTGTCTCCCCAGAGAAGGGTGCCGCCGGACACTGCCACGAGAGTAAACAGGTAGCCAGGACCACAGGCAGGTTCCCCCTAACAGGATTCTCACTGCAGCCCAGCTGGGTCCTCAGCAGCAGAGCTGTGGTCGGGGTCAGATGAAAGCCACAAGTCCCACACGGGACCCTGATCGTGCCCAATGACTAAGCCTCAGGCTTTCCCCAGTGAGCAGCACCCTTTGGGCACCTAAGCCGCCCATCCCTGGTCCCCCATAGAATGAGGCTGTCCAAGCTCTGGACCCAGCATGGCTGGGAACTCTTGAGGCAGCTCAGGGCACTCCTGAGAATTGTCCACATTGTCCATCCAGCACATTCAAATCCACTCTGACCTCTGTCCTGTTAAGCCTGCCCTGTTGGCTAAGGCAGAAGTAGCCCATGGTAGGGCCAGGCCTTGATGTCTCCCTCAGGGTCCATCTGGACTCAGAGCCACCAACCAAGGAGACCCAGTACCTCAAACGCCCTGTCCAATCCTTCAGTTGCTAGTCACTGCCAGGCTTATCTGTCACCATCCCTAAAGAAATGGCATCCAGGGCCCCACAACTGGGGGGGGGTTAACTTCCTGCCAGACTTGCCCCAGGCTATCTCATTAGCCAAAGGTTCAAGGAGAGCCTCTCATCAGATTAAATCAGCACTACCCAGTCCCTAGTGTAAGGGTGAAGAGCCTGGCTCTCACTTGGGTAAATTCCTGGATATACATCACTGGTTGCCATAGAGCCTGGTGTTAGTCAGAGCCAGGCTTGTTGAAAAGGGGGTAAAAAAAAAAAAAAAAAGTACCCAATACCACCCCCACCTTCACCAAGAAACTGAGCCAGTCAGAAGCGCTGACTCAGCCATGTGACCCACAAAAGCCTGTGTCCTACGGCCACAAGAAACAGGTTCATCAGATAGAGATAGAAACAGAAAAGCCATACCCGTCATCCCGCCACCCTGTGGGCAAGCCCTCCAGCACAGGCCTGCCGAGACCCCATCAACACCAGTCATAGGACTCTGGGGGATGGGAGGGCCCTGCTACCCTGGACTCAACAGACGGAGAGGCGAGAGCCCACTAACCCTGCCCAGCGTCCCAAGGTGACAGAAAGGACGGAGTTCAAGAGGAAAAAAGCTTGCCACCAAGTCTAATGGCTTCAGTACTAACCCCAGAAACAACATACATGTACACGTGTACGTACACACACACACACACACACACACACACACACACACACACACAAACTGAGGTACGTTCAGCTGTCCTCAGGACTCCTGCTGTTCCCAGTCTCTAAGCCTCAGTTTCTCCATCTGAAGAGTGGGCCAGAGTGGGGATGCACTGAGTAGTTCCCACCTGCTGAAAGCCTGTCTAGGACCTGAGACTACAACCAAGGGCTGAAGAAGGCAGTGTCCCCTGTCTGGCTCCCATCACCAATCACAAAGAACAGAGTGGGCACACTCACACAGGCACTAGCGTGCAAGCATGTACCCCCACACATGCACTCACAGAACATCCACACTGCAACAACAGCTCCCTAGAGAAGACACAACACACTCCGCCTCACAACCTGCTTTCAGGACTGGCCAGGCAGCCCTCTCCAGGCCATTCTAGTCTCTCTGCAACACAAGCCATGTTTCAACATTTAAGTCCACCCTGAGAATGTGCAGCAGCCAACTCCCTCCCCTTGACCTCCCAGCCCTCTCTACTCCCCCACCTCCAAGCCCACCTCCCCACCAAATCTCTGAGGACCGTACGAGTGAGGGTCAGGGCCCAGGCAGACTTACGATCACCACCTGACAGACGTGCCCTCGGCAGAGCTCTGAATAGGATGAGTAGTGCACATAGACCATCCAGCTGCCCACGAAGATGCCCAGCCAGACCAGCAAGACATACTTGACCCTGAGGCCTGGGAGCCGGCCCTGTGAGAGAGGGACTGGGTGAGGAGGTGCCCATCTGTGGACCCTCTTCACCCACAGCCAAGTGTGGCCTTTGGACCATTCACAGCCTTTCAACCCAGGTAGCATTCAGCTCAGCACTCAACCAGGGTCTGCAGCCATGGGCTCTCCGTCAGGGACAGGTAGACGGTTCAAAGTGAGGAGAAGCCTAAGCTGAATGGAGATACCTTTTACAGCTGAGCAGCTGAGCCATCAGCCTGAGGCTAGTTCAGCCACTCCACAGACATGACCCTTTTTCCCACTGGTCCCCTTGAGCAGGAAAAGGAATATGGAGGGTCAGGGCCCAACAACCCTGCTGCACCCTGGGAAGCAGTGAAAGACATGGGGTCATGCACCCACAGTCACAGCAAGGGTCAACAGCCAGAATCCATCCACGAGATAGAGACCCCACTCAGCCTCAGCAGGAAGTAAGTGAGGCACCTGCCACCCCCGGGACGATGTCACAGAAGGACACCTCCTGTGAGACTCAGTTCCCCAGAGTCCTCAGATGCATAGAGGCAAACGGTAAGTGTCAGGGGCAGGGTGGGCTGTAGGAACAGTCGGGGTGGGAAGGTGACCTTTCTG
Source organism: Rattus rattus (assembly GCF_011064425.1). NCBI lineage: Eukaryota > Metazoa > Chordata > Mammalia > Rodentia > Muridae > Rattus > Rattus rattus. Next base: position 10,454,337 of record NC_046158.1, read on the forward strand.
TGATGGACCGTGCCAGTGTCTCCACGTGAGTGTCAACGCACACTGCACCTTATGTCCAAGTAGAGATGGACAGGATAGGATATTTCAGGCTATGCATTTGGCCACAATTTCTTTTAAAAAGTTGGTGTGTGTCAGGTGGTGGTGTCCCATACCTTTAGATTCCAGCACTTGGGAGGCAAAGGCAGGCAGATCTCTGTGAGTTCAAGGCTGGCCTACTCTACAGAGCGAGCTCCAGGTCTACACAGAGAAGCCTTGCCTCAAAACAACAAAAAGCCAGCAGTGGTAGCACATGCCTTTAATCCCAGCACTCAGGAGGCAGAGGCAGATGGATCTCTTGAGTTCGAGGCCAGCCTGCTCTATGGAGTGAGTTCCAGGACAACAAAGGCTACACAGTGAAACCCTGTCTCAAACAAACAAAAACCTATGTGTGTGGTGGACACACTTCTGTAGTCTTACCAGTGGGGCTCTTATAGGAAGAAACCAGCCTGGTTCCCAGCACCCAGTCAGCCATCTGTAACTCCAGTTCCAGGACACCTAATGCCTCCTTCCAACCTCCTCCAACACCAGACACACTCATGATATACATATATACATTCAGCAAAAATACTCATAAGTCTGAAAAACATTTTTAAGATAGAAACCAGGAAAAAAAAAAGAAAAGTGGATAGTCCCAGCTTCACAACTCTTGACGAGGGTGAGCCTAAGACCTTTACTTCTGTGCCCTGTCAGCCTCACCCCTCCGCCTTGGTTTTCCCAGCTGACAGGTAAGAAGAACACTAGTGGGTAGGAAGAGGTCTGGTCTAGGTGCTAAGGACACTGGCTTCCACCAAGTACTCCAAGCAGTGTCCAAAGTTGACAGCCAGAGACAGCTGGATGCCACCTCCCTCCCCCCTGCCTACCCTGGACAATGGCAGTCCCTGCGGGGAAGGGACTGGGCTTCCAAGTAGCTTGTCACATGGGGCTAGATATCCTTGATCAGCCACAGAGACCAGGCAGCAGAGTGAGAAGGAAGGCCAGACTTGTGGGGCAGCATGTTGGCCTTTCTGCTCAGGTGGGAAAATGTTCTGGGACTCAGAAGCCCAGGAACCACACAGTTCTGAGAGGAAGCCTCCTCAGAAGAGGCAGTGCAGATCCAGGGGAGGGGATCCCCAGCTGAGCTGCGGAGCTCAGCCCCGCTCCTTCCCTTCCCTTCTCTTTATTGACTGTCATCTTCCAATGAGAGAGCCACACCAGGAAGCAAATCTTATAAAAGAGATTTATTGGAGGGACCAGGGAGAAGAGGGACAAATCCAGGAGTGGCTGCCTGTGCTCCGGAGAAAACAGATAGCAGGGAACTGGACAAAGCATAATGCTTATATAGGGGCTCTTGGGGGTGGAGCTTTCCAGGGGGAAGATTTCCAGACTGAGAATTGTTAGGATTTCAAGTCCTGGGCTTGAGGCAGCTCAGGGTTTGACTGGTGGGCTTTCCTGGTCAGGGACTGGTGGATGTCCCTATTCAGGGATTGGAAGGCTTTGTTCAGACTTTTCACCTAAGATGAGCATAACCCAGGGAGGGTCCTGTTGAGGGCTGGAATCACAGTTATGGCAGAGAGGACTCCTGCAGGGACCTGGCCACTTTCCTACCCTGAGGGCTACAAAGTTACAAAGGAAGTCCACCACAGGAAAAGCTTTTCCCTGCCCCTAAGTGGCCTGAATGACCGGCACAACAACCCTAGAGTTGCAACTACTACTGAAGTCAAGCATTTCCTGTGGCCTCCTGTGTACCAGCGGCCAGAGTCTGAGAAGAGAACCAGCCAGCATCCCACTTTTGGACCTGGGAGTCATGCGGAGCTCAAGTTTAACCCAGTTCCCTCGGGGCTAGAACAAAAGGAACCTCTTCCACAGGAACAATGCTCAGCTCTTCTAGAACATTCTTCCAGAAGGTTCTTCTAGGAGATACCTCCTACTCTGGGGCATGGCTCTGTGGACATCCCCTGGGACCCTCTTGGCCTGGCACTCAGCCGTTCCTTGCGTATTTGTCCAAAAGGAAAACAGGAAGACCGAGAAACTGCAGGGGACACTGTTGCTATGAGCAAAATCAAAGGGTTTCCAGCCACTCCTAGAGCAAAGGGCCAGGGACAGCAGGTGACCCAGATGGTTTACCTGGCCTTTGTGTAACCCAGCTCTTCTCCAGGATCCCTGAGCCTTTGCAGATCCTTACCCCAGGATAGGTCTTACCACAGAGGTACTCAAAAGCTCACACAGGTTTCTGCTACTCAGTGGGGTACAGGTTGGCAGGCCCTAGGCCCGTAATTGTCAGGGCTGAACAGTCCAGCTCCAGGGAAGGTGAGAAGGTCGTTACAGGGGTAGTAACTGCACAGTGAACTCTCTGCCCAGGAAACCCAGGCCATGCGCCAGGTGCCCTAGTGTTTCCCAGTCAGGGAAGCTGAGGCAGACACTTAGTGAGTGTCTCTCTGAGCCAGCCCCACCGAACTGTCCAAAACCCCTCTCCTGCCACTCCTGGGTCCACCCACTGCTGAGTCAGGGCCTATCTATCCTTCAGTGCTAGGGGTTTGGATACACCCCATCTCCTGGCACAAGAAGGGTCCCCCATACACCTCAGGTCACACCCAACCCAGAACTGAGCATGGATCATAGCACAAGCAAGCTAAGGCCTCTGGAAGAGGGCAGGCAAGGGCATCTGGGCCTGGAAGAGCTCTGCATCCAAAAGGCTTCAGTCATCACCCTTTATCTAAAACAGTCTAAGGCAGGCCAGGCCCCGGGACAAAGGCATCCTCTGGCATCCTCTGGCATCCTCCAGCATCCTCGGGACAGCCCTGCAGAGAGACCTCGGCCGGACTGGCGAATACTGGCTCCTTTCTGTAGGCTCTGAGGACCTGGGCAACCAGAGGCTGGAGCCCAGTGGCCTGACCCCATCACCTCAAAGCATGAGCGGAGGGGCCTCTTCTGCAGATAAGAGCTGGTCCTCCACTGGCCCAAGGTCACCATAGCCCCTAGTTCCAGCTGTCTCAAGGACTGGCCAGGGGCTGGATATGTCCCAAGTTTGCTATCCCGGAATTTTTTTTGAAGTAGCAAAGGGAAGAAAGGACTTCGATGCGCCCGCGTGCACCCATCGACCCTCGCTGTCGCACGCCCTGCCCCTCCCCGTGTGGCAGCACCTGGCCGGCTGCCGCTTACCTGCAGGCCCTTGGAGAAGGGGCAGAGGAGCACTAGGTGCACCAAGCGCCGCAGCCGCCGCATGATGGGCTCCGGCCCGGGCTGCGGAAGCCCGCGGCTGGCTCGGCCTCAGCCCCAGCCCGGCCAGGCCCGCAGCGGCCGCCGCTCGCTCTCCATGCGGACCGCGCGTCCTCGGCCCGCGTTAAAGGCGAGGCGCGTGCCTTTCTGAGGACCAACTGAGACGCACGCGCAGGGAGATGGCCGGGAGGAGGGGCGTGCACGCGCGGGAAGATGGACAGGAGGGGCTGCGCGCGTGCGCGCACGGAGACAAACCGGAGGGGCGTGCACGCGCGTGGGAGGACCGGCGCGCGGCCCCACATCTACTCTAGCCTTTCCGCTGGGGACCTCGCCCCCTGCGGTCTCTGCGGACCGCTACAGCAACCCGGACCGAGCACGGAACACGGGGGCAGGGCTGGCGCTGAGGACCTGTAGGGCCCCCGCCTGCGCTTGCGCATTTCTTCCACCTTTTCAAGGGTAAAAGACGTTGATGGATCGGTCCCCATCCCTCTCCGGTATGCACGTGCGGTCAGTCCTGCGGCCACCACCGCTGACTGGGACCAGGGCATAGGGAAGGATCCACAGCCCCCACGGTCAGCAACTTCTCCTGAGAGCCAGTCTTTTCTAATTTCTGCCCATGGACAGACACGCCTCTCTCTGTAACTCTCATTTGGGGTGATTAGGAAGGCAGCAGCTGACCCCTTGGTGAGGGGCTTGTTGAACTTAACATTTGCATTCCCAGGGAATACGGAGGCTAACCGCCTTCCCCTGTGCCCCAGTGCTACCCATATATACACTTTGCAAAATGGTGATAAAAGACAGCTTTAGTTTAAAGATGCTAATTACTTCGCAATTACTGAACCAGGCCAACCTTCTCTTCATAAAAGTGGAGCAAGTGTCCCATGAGCCCTGCTGAAGGGGTTGGATTTATAAACTAGAAAGGCGGAAGAGAGCTGGAGCCAAGAGCAGGTCACAAAACAATTGGAAAATATCAAGTCTGTATCCCAGAAACCAAGAAGAAGCAGGGGCAGAAGGATCGGTGTAAGTTCAAGACCAGCCTGGCCTATGTTTCAAATTCCAGGCTAACCAGAAGCTCAAGGGGAGACCCTGCCTTGACCCTTCCTTGAGGAAGGAAGGGTGAGAGGGCAGAAGAGAGGGACAGAAGGAAGGAGGAAGAGAAGAAACAAGGAAGGAAGGAAAGGAGGGAGAAAAGAAAGAAGGAGGTAGAGAGGGAGGGAGGGAGGAAGAAGAAAAGGAAAGAAGGAAGGAGAGAGAAAGGAAGAAGGGAAACACGCAGGGATTATTTCACGGCAACAATTATAAACGAGCTGCTTAGGCAGTTTGACTATTTTATTGCGTCTTTAATTTTGATTTTGCAGGTCAGGTAAACAGTGTAGTTTACGTTTGGTGACAGGGAGGCTGGAGGAATGACTCAGCAGCTAAAAGCACTTACTGTGAAATGATAAGGATTGAAGTTCAAGTTCCAGCATCAGTGTAGCCAGTCGAGCATCCTGCAAACACCTGTAACCCAGGTTACAGGTTGAGGTGAGCCAATCTAGAACGGCTGCTCAGACGCCTCACAGCCTAGCTGAAAAACAGCCTGAGGTTCAGGGAGAGACCCTGCCTCAAAGGAGAAGATGGAAAGTGAGAGAAGAAAGCACCCAACACCCACTTCCGGCCTCCATGTGCACACAAAGATGCACCACCCCTCCCCCATGCATGACCCTCACCTTTCCTCACATATAAATAATCAAATCTTGTAATAAAAAACATGAAGCTTGGTGACAGACTTGTGGCATAGGTAAATATTTTTATATTTCAGTCTGGTCTTCTAGGGGTACAATGGCCATCTGTAACACACACCTGTATGTATATGTGTTTGTGTGTGTATGTGTATGCGTGTGTGTGTGTGTGTGTGTGTGTGTGTGTGTGTGTGTGTAAGCCAAAGGTCTGTCAGATGCTTTACTCTCTCCACTTTACTTTTTATAAGATTTTGTTTTGTTTTTAAGAGTTTTTTTTAAGATCTGTTTTTATATGCATGTGTGTGTGTGTGTGTGTGTGTGTGTGTGTGTGTGTGTGTGTGTGTGTGCCCACATGCACACACGCTCACGCCACACCGTGGAACTGAAGTTACAGATGGTTGTGAGCTGCCATGTAGGTTCTGGGAATTGAACCTGGGTCCTCTGGAAGAGCAGCCAGTGCTCTTCACCACTGAGCTGTCTCTCCAGCTCATAAGATTATTTTATTTTTGTTTCATTTGTCTGAGAGTTTTGCCAGAATTTATGCGTATCTTATGTGTACCACATGTGTGCCTGGTACCCTAGGGGTCAGAAGAGAGCATTGGCTCTCCTGGAACTGGAGTTACAGATGAAAATTGCCACATGGGTACTGAACCCAGGGCCTCTGCAAGAACAATGCTCCTAACTGCTGAGCAACCTCTCCAGACTCTTCTTGCTCTCCGGTGTCTCAGGGCACTAGTCCTCGGGTAAACGCTCTCCCGCACACAAACTCTTGGTTCTTGAGAATTGGTTCTTAAGTGGCGATCAGGTAGACTTTGACACAGTATCAAGTCCCACATTTTTCTGTGTTGTTTTTGTAAGGCACTCTTATGTAGCTCAGACTGGTCTTAATCTCCCTGTGAGGCCAAGGATGAGCTTGAACTCCTGACCATTCTGCCTCCACTTCCCAATTGCTAGGACTCCAGACCTGCCTACTACACTGGGCCACAAGTGTACTCGTCTGGCAAAAAAAAGTTAAAAGGATAGTCATGAGCCCTCAAGAGCTGAGGATGTCATTCAATAGGTAAAGTGCTAGCCTAGCATAAAGCCTAAATTCCACCCCCGGCTGCATATAAAATGAATACTGAAACACACAGCTGTAATCCCACTATTCCAGATGTAGAGGCAGTAGGATCAGGAGTTCAGAGGCATCCTCAACACAAGGGGAGTTCAAAGGTAGTCTGAGATCTGAGAGGGGAAGGGAAGTACTCGGTGTACAGAGAGTAGAGTCATTGCTACCTCTGTGCCTTGGGTGAAGCCTGGCAGGTTTCCCAACCATAAAGCCCCTGTGTTTCCTTCCCTCTGTGACTGGTAATGATCTCAAAGGTGACTCTGTGGCCTTGGGAATGCCTTGTTCCTCCCCCTGTGTTCACCTTGTCGCCTGGCATCCCCTGGCCTGGTGCTTGAGATTGCTGATTACAGAGTACAGCCTCTGAATCCAATCCGTCCGGTCTGTTCTTCTTTACTTCTTCTATTGTGGTAAATAAACACAGCAGATATTACCCACATTCCTGTGCTTACCAACTGCCACCATGTTCTCATCTCACACTGAAACCATTGCCTTGCCCCACCAAGTCCCTGACAGACACACCCCTGCCCCCTCTCCAAGCCCCTGACACCCACCCCTCCAGTTTCTCTCTGCTGCTAATACCTCTAAGGACCTCAGAAATAGAGTCCACAACCCTGGTTTCTTTTACTGAGCATCTTAACCCCAGGGTTTACGTTGTAGCATGTGTCAGAATTTACTTTTCAAAAATTATTGGCTTTGTTCATTTTATGTGTATTTTGTCTGTGTGCAATGCATGGTTGGTTTCCACAGATGTCAGAAGAAGGCAACAGATCCCCTGAAACTGCAGTTTCAGTTGGTTGTGAAGGACTATGAAGGTTCTGGGAATTGACCTCAGGTCCTTTTGAAGAGCAGTAAGCAGTCTTGAGGGGAGATGCTGGGGGTAGTTGGTCCAAGAAAGGATTTCTCTGTGCACCCCTGGCTTTCTTGGAACTCACTCTATAGATCAGGCTGGCCTCCAACTCAGAGATCCACCTCCTCTGTCTCCAGGTGCTGGAATTAAAGGCATGGCCTGATGTGTTCCTTTCATTCTATACCCAGAATTATAACTTGTAAATTGCTTAGTATTTCTGTCTGATTTTTGAGGAATGGCCCCTCTGGCTGGCTTTCACACCAGAATAGGACTTTGAGGCAGCTTAAGCTAAGTCCAGAGAGAAACATTTGGAAACATCCATTTATATAGAATTTTACTGATGTTGGGTAGAAACATAGCATTTGGACAGCATGGTGGTATGTAATCTGTCATAGGAGGCTACAAGTTCAAGGCCACCTGAGCTAAAATGAGACCTGAAGACACAGGTCAGCATTTAAGAGCACCTACTGTCCTTCCAAAAACCCTGGGTTTATTTTCCAGCACCCACACGGTGGCGTGCACAGCCAGCTGTTACTCCAGCACCAACGGATTCCACACACTCTTCTGACCTCTGATGGCACTGCACGTAATACAAGTATATTACAAGCAGGCAGAACACCCATACACATTTTAAAAATAAAACTCATTTAAAAAAAAAATAAGACCTGGGCTAGAGAGATGGCTCAGCGGTTAAAAGCACGACTGCTCTTCCAGAGGTCCTGAGTTCAATTCCCAGCAACTACATGGTGGCTCACAGCCATCTGTAATGAGACCTGATGTCTTCTTCTGGTGTGTCTGAGGACAGTGATGGTAGACTCATCTACATAAAATAGATAAAAAAAACTTTTAAAGTGAGACCTTATCTTAAAAACAAAGTATGTGTCCCTTGCATTCCTCTCTTCCTGCATTCATCGTGATATAGGAATAGTGTGTGTGTATGTGTGTGTGTGTGTGTGTGTGTGTTTCTGAAGCAAGTTTTCACATAGCCCAGTCTAGCCTCAAATTGGCTGGCCTTGCCTCCTAATTCACCTGCCTCTGCTTCCCAAGTGCTGGTATGAGCTGCTGCACCCTGCATTCCAGGACTGACTCTGGGATGACCTTTTACCCATTCCGTAATTAGTGAGCCTCCAACTTCCTCCACAAAATCAGAGGACTTCCTCCCCAACTAGGAAATGACTTCTAAGAGCCTGCAGTTAGTGAAATAACAAACTGACATAGAATCAAACTTCTCCTTTCCTCAGCCAACTTTCTGTGCTGCTGCAGAGCCACTGGCCAAAACCCACAGCCCTTGAAGACTAGCACCATGGGCAAGGTCACCAGAAAGTACGCCTTACCTCCAGGGACTCACCTGTGCTGTTGTACTGAAGTGTAGTTGCTATGGCAACCGCATGGCTCAACTAAATGCTGTGTACATTGATCATATCTCCATGTATATTGGGAAGAAGTTTGCTTGAAACCAAGTTGAATCCTACTCTTCTTCAAGAATTGGGGGCCAAGACAGCTAATGACAGGGAGAAACTCCAGGGGAAAAAAAAACCCCTCAGACTGTGATCTCAGACTGAAAGCCCCCATCAGTAGAGTGGTGAGCGAAGCCTCAACATCTTGACTGACGTGTGGACTGTAGTACTAGGTGCCCACTTCATGCCCAGTGCCATGCTATGCATTTGCCCACTCATTATTCACTTACTCTCTGCACGTAGCCTTCAAGAATACCTGATTCATCTCGGCACTGCCATTTTGAGCAATGTGATGTGTGTATGTGTACATGTGTATATGCATGTATGTGTGAACATGTGTGTATGCATCTATGTGTATGTACTGTGTATATGTGTGTGAATATGTGTGTACATGTGTGTATGTATGTGTGTTTACACATATGCATGTGTGGTATATGTGGGTACATGTGTGTATGTATGTGTGTTTACACATATGCATGTGTGGTATATGTGTGTACATGTGTGTATGTATGTGTGTTTACACATATGCATGTGTGGTATATGTGTGTACATGTGTGTATGTATGTGTGTTTACACATATGCATGTGTGGTGCTGAGGAAGGACTCCAGAATCCTGTGCATACTAGACAAGTGCTTTGTCTCAACTCTTGGGCAGATGGAGTGATCCATTGGCTGCCTTCCCAAGTCTCTCCATATCCTATTCCCTAGGACCTGAGCTGTGACTTTATTTGGGAGAAGGGTCTTTGCCAGAAGTGAGAAGTCAGGCGTGTCTGGGACCATATTCACACTAGTCCTCCAGAAGAGGACCCGACCTCCCCTACTCAGGGCCTATGGCTCCTAGTGTTCCCTGGCTTATGGCCACAGCTCTCCAGTATCTGCCTCTGTCTTCTCTCCTCAAGGACATTTAGGGAGAAAGCTGCCTGGGCTGGTCTCGTCTCAAGACCCTTGCCTTGACCCAGGAGATGACTCAGTTGTTTGGTTGACAAAGCACTTACCACACAAATGTGAGGCCCTGAGTCTGATCCTGAGAATCTCTGTAGACAAGCTAAGCACGGCAGTGGCGGTGGCGGTGGCGGTGGCGGTGGCGGCGGCGGTGGCGGTGGAGGCAGGAGGGATTGCTGGTCACCCAGCCCAGTCTAATCAATGAGCTCCAGGTCTCAGTGAGAGACCCTGTCTCAGAACCAGACAAGCATCTCCTGAGAACAACATCCAAGATTGCCTCTGGCTTCACACATGGGCACATGCATGAACATGCACGCATCACACACACACACACACACACACACACACACACACCCTTGCCTTAATTGACCCCGTTTCCAAATAAGATCTCATTCATAGGCTCTAAGTAAACGCCTTGATACACTGCAGTGACAAAAATCAAGTTACAAAGACAAATGCTTAGTATGATACCACTTTTCTGTCGAAATTGTATATACTGGCAGAGAACAGATGTGGGAAAACAGCTGTCACTGAGAGTTGTCATTTAGGGGTGACCTTGGGGAGGGAGGGAGGGGCTCTGCTTCAGTGTTTCACAGAGACTTGCTACCTCTGCCTCTTCAGTTCTGGGATCAAAGGCAAGCACCACCAACTCCAAGCTGAGCTCCTTAGTGGTCAAGACTTTCATGACTGAAAAGGCGGCCTCAAGAACTGGAAATGTGTGTGGTCCCATAACTGCCCAGCATGCCCAAAGTCCTGGGTTCAATCCCCAGAGGAGGGAGGGAGACCCAGCCCCTCTCTACAGCTTCTTGTTATGTGTGGCCTATTCCCAGGAGAGCCCCACCATACCACACCACAGCACACCCATAGGCTACCACCCTGGTAAAATGATGATGGGGTGGGTGTGAGGGTAGATGCTACCTGTCATTGGCTCTCTAGATCCATCTGTCTGAGTGTTAACCTCTCACAAGGGATTGTTCAGAAGATAACCACATGGCTAATAAGGTTTTAAAGAGCAAGTCTGGTGGGATATCCCCCTCTCTGTTCAAGTTTAAAGATTGAGTAAAATGGTTTTGCATACTTACTATTATTCAAAGATGTTGTCTTTTCCTTAGATTTTAAGACAGATCATGAGACCCACTGACAGGCACACTTTTAACATCAGTACTTGGTAGATGGAAGCTGGATGTTCAGAGGTTGAGAGCACAGACAGCTCTTCCAGAGGTTCTGAGTTCAATTCCCAGCAACCACATGGTGGCTCACACCCATCTGTAATGGGATCCGATGCTCTCTTCTGGTGTGCCTGAAGACAGCTACAGTGTCCTCATATACAATAAATAAATAAATCTTTAAAAGAAAGTCCACCAGGCATAGTGGCATACACCTTTAGTTCCAGCACTTGGGAGAAAGACAAGTGGATCTCTGAGTTCCAGGCTAGCCTGAACTACATACAAACCTGTCTCAATCGGGGAAGGGGAAGGGGATCCCATCTCAGTTCACTGAAAGGACCATGGATGGTTAAGTGAGGAGAGTTTGAGGGTCACCTGTGGTGTCTCAGGCCCTGGCTTAAAGCCTTCCCTCCTGCTAAATTAAAATAAGGCCATTGTTTGGGTCTAGGCTCTTGCACTTAGCCCTGCAGGCCAGGATAAAAGCCAAAATGGAATCATCTATACCGAAGCTCATGGCCAACAAGGAAACGCCTTGTTTTCTTACTGGGAAATCAAGGTTATAGTGATAGAGCAGTGGCTCCCAAACAGCCCTTTCACTGGCTTACTTAATAAAAAGCTCTTTCTGCCCTTAAGCTGGAAGACATCTTTTGTAATCAGGTGTTATTCTCCCCTAATCACAAGGAGCTTGTTCTGGGTCAGGGGAGGTGGAGCTTAGCATGCTCCAGGCCCATCCACAGCTGCTTATAAAACAGAGAGGTAGGGCGGGGTGTGGTGACACGCCCTTTAATCCCAGCACTGGGGAGGCAGAGCCAGGTGACCTCTGTGGGTCTGAGGCCAACGTGGTCTCCATAGTAAGTTCCAGAAAAGCCAGGGCTACATAGTGAGACTCTGTCTCACAAAACAAACTCATAAATTATGGGATGCGTGGGTAGGCTTGATCCCTCAGTGACTAAGAGTACGTACTATACTTGTGGAGGACCTGGGCTTGGTTTCCAACACTGTATCAGGAGCTTACAACCACTCATTATTCCAGTTCCAGGGTCTGTTGTATATATTTAGTACATATGCATTGCCTATGTGTGTGAGAAAGGGGAGGGGGAGAGGGCACTCACACATACAATAAAATAAATAAATAAATCTATTTTTTTAAAGATTTATTTATTTATTATATATGAGTACACTGTAGCTGTCTTCAGACACACCAGAAGAGGGCGTCAGATCTCATTTCAGATGGTTGGGAGCCACCATGTGGTTGCTGGGATTTGAACTCAGGACCTCTGGAAGAGCAATCAGTGCTCCCAACCTCAGAGCCATCTCTCCAGCCCCATAAATCTATTTTTAAAATCACCTGCTGTGACTGATCCCCGTCTCTCTTCTGCCCTTCCCTCCTTTTCTGTCTAAAAGCTCTCTCTCTCTCTCTCTCTCTCTCTCTCTCTCTCTCTCTCTCTCTCTCCCCCCCCCTCAGAAAAGAAAGAACTCCAAAGGAGGGACACCCACTTACCCACTTATTCTAGAATCACAAATGAAGTCAACTGAGTTTTGCTTTTCTTTCATGGTGAATCCCAGAGCCCAGTTTTCACCTCTGACTTTCTTCTTGTACATTCTGGTGCCTCTGGGAAATGATGCTGATAAAAGATAGGTAGGTGGGTGATGGGAGCCAGAGCTGAGGGTGGGGAAGTGGGGGTGGGGCCCTAGAAGGTTAGACTGGCAGCCTTCCTCAACCTCCTGCCACTGTTAAAGCAGGCTTATGCCCACCATGCCTTATGTTATAAACGAGGCGGTGGAATGTGGTTCAGCCATAAAAACTGTTGGGACAGTGGCACATGCCTGTCTCACACCAGGGAGCCTCACAAACCCCACTTTTAGGAAAAGAAGCTAGCTATAAGTCACGCGTTGTAGGATTCCATTGCTGTGAGATGTTCAGAGTGGGCAGATCCAGAGACAAGACAGACAAGACTGGCAGTCAGTCATCAGGCCGCCAGGACGGTAACAGGAAGTGGGGCATGGCCAGCCACCTAGTGGGTACAGGCTGTGATGTGGTGCATGAACTTTTCCTGGGGAGACATGAGCAAATGCTGTCATGACAAACCAAGGTAACACCCAAATCTAGTTTGGTGAACCAGTGAGTTTATTAGGCTCACAGGTTCCCAGGTGAGCCCCACCCCCAAGTAGCCAGATGACTAGAAAGGCTCCGCCCAGAATGATGGCGTCTCCATAGCAGCATAGATGGACCATGACCCAGTCCCCAGGCTCTAGCGCCACTACAGGCAGCTAGGGTGCATTACATGTAGCAGGGAAGGAGGGGCAGGACTCTCTATTGACCCTATCTCTACTCCCTCCTTCCTTGAGGGGAAGTCAACAAACCGGATATCAGGGGTTCTTGCAAGTAGCCATAGCCTCTGTGCTGAGGATGGCAGCAGTCAGCAGCAAACTCTACCAGTGACACTCAAAACTGTCACTTTTCTGAAAACTGTGCTGGTGAGATCAGCAAAGCCATTGCTATGGAGCCTGACAAAATGGCCTCCATCCCCGGAACCCAAAAGGGGGGAACTGACTGTGGCAAGTCACCCTCTGAGGCCAAACAGTGCTGTGGCATGAGTGCACGCACACACACACACACTCACACTTCACAAGCAAGGAAACAGATGCTACGAACAGATAAATCCTCACTTTTGTGTCTGTGAATTGCACCTCAACTTTTTTGAAGCAAGCAGAGGAGTGACCTGTAATTCCACAATCTGACAAGTGGTGTCGCGATCGGGGTAGGGGGACCAGGAGTAGGGCATTCCAGACAGTTTATTATAGACGTTGCTACTACATAAAGAGGACTGTACTCTCCCTTTCACCAGGGCTGGCTTCAGGTGAGCTCTCATTCTGTAGTCCAGGATGACTTCAAAGTTGCCATTCTCCTACCTCAGGCTCCTAAGTATTGGAGTTACAGCTGGCTTCTCCTTTCTTCTTCGATCTAGTTTTTGGTTTTATTTTGTTTTTGTTTTTGTTTTTTTTTTGTTTGTTTGTTTTTGTTTGTTTTTTTTAACAGAACAGGGGACCACACCATATGCTTGGAGATCCACAAATTCTAAGGCAAGAATCATAAGCCATGTTTGAGCTGGGCACGCTACCATACACCTGTAATTCCAGCACCAAGGAGGCTGAGGCAGGAGGACTGTTGACTGTTTGAGGCTACATAATTAGGCTCTGTCCCTAAAAAACTATTTAACTCCAAACAGCCCCTATCCAGTCCAGCAAGATCACAGCTCACTTTGGGGGCACAGTCGAAAAGCCGCTTTGCTCTCACATGTGTCCTCTGAGCATAGGCTCACAGCAAACCACCCCTCCCCAGCCTGTGTGGAAGGCATGGCCTCAGATACTGGCCTGTAGATACTGTTGGAGTCACCCCTTCCCCCATGAGTATCCCTGCTCCTGGCAGTCCTACCTGGGACCTCTCACATGGAAACTTCCATCCAGCAGGTCTCCCGGTGCTAGCCTCCCCACCGGATCTGAGCCTCCAGGGCCCTTTCTCATTATGTAGGCGCCATTGCTATACATCACACAGTGCGGGCGTGCATGCGTGTGTGCGTGTGTGCATGCGTTGGAGTCTGTGGTCCTGCTACACTGCTTCAGCTGGGGCCTGTGCTGATGTCCTTGGCCCATGTTACTACCCAAGTCCATGTGGATATCTGTGGTCTGTACTGCCACGAAAGACCATGCAAAGTTCATACACACGCTAATGCCAGAGGCCACGTGGATATCCGTGTTCCGTGCTGTCACCATGAACCGTGTTCCTGCTGTCTATAAAGAGCAAGAGATCCAGGGACTAAGCCACTACCCAAAGACTATACATGGACTGACCCTGGGCTCCAACCTCATAGGTAGCAATGAATATCCTAGTAAGAGCACCAGTGGAAGGGGAAGCCCTGGGTCCTGCCAAGGCTGGACCCCCAGTGAACGGGATTGTTGGGGGGAGGGCGGTAATGGGGGGAGGATGGGGAACACCCATAGAGAGGGGGAGGGGGAAGGGTTGGGGATGTTGGCCTGGAAACCGGGAAAGGGAATAACAATTGAAATGTAAATAAGAAATATCCAAGTTAATAAAGATGAAAACAAATGAGAAACACAAATAGAAAAAGGAAAAGTTGATCCTCCTGTAAAAAGAAAAGCAAGAGAGCTTTTTTTGCAGTGGTATAGTAACTGCAGACTCACAGCTGAGAGCAAGAAACACACAGGGCTTCTGTGACAACCTCTTCTTCCCTCTCCCCAACCTATCCAACCCCTAAGAAAGAAAGAAACAGCCTCAACAGGAAGCCATTGAAGAGAACTCTTAGAAATCTGATAAGGATACGTAGCTCACCACAACTGATGGCTTCTGGCAAGGGGAGTGGGGAGTGGAGAGTCCGGCCACTGGGAGTGTGAGCGTGTTCCAGTGAGGAGAGCGGCAACACAAATTAGTGATTTGGGGTTGAGGGTGGTTGTTGTTTTAAGGGGCATCACAAGGATGCGGTGGGCAGACCTGAGAAGACTGAGAAATGAGTGTGATCAGAGTGGATGATGTAAAATTCCCAAATAATCAATAAACATTGTATAAAAAATAAAAAGGTAGAGGGAGGGGGTATCTGGAGCCCTGTGTAAGGACAGAAGTGGGTCTACTGGGGAAAGGAGGAAGGGGTGCACCACAAGTGGTGGGGCAGAGGGTAACGGGGAGCGAGTATAATCAAAACTCATTATGCACAGTTTTGGTTTTCTGTCGTGTGATAAAACGCTCTAACCAAAAGCAACTTATTTCGTTGCTTTTGGAGAGAAAGGACTTATTGTCTCCAACTTGCAGTTATCACGAAGGGAAGTCAGGGCAGGAACTCAAGGCAAGACCCCAGGGGAAAGAGCTGAAGCAGAGGCCAGAGAGGAGTGCTGCTTACTGGCTTGCTCAGCCTGTGTGTGTGTGTGTGTGTGTGTGTGTGTGTGTGTGTGTGTGTGAGTGTGTGTGTGTTTGTGTGTGTATGTGTGTGTGTGTGTGTATGTGTGTGTGTGTGTGTGTTTGTGTGTGTGTGTGTGTGTGTGTGTGTGTGTGTGTGTGTGTGTGTGTGTGTGTGTGTGTTTAATATAACCCGGGACTTCCTGTCTAGGGGTATCCCTTCTACATCAATCCTTAAGTAAGAAAATGCTACATAAACATGTGTGATGGAGACATTTTCCCAATTGAGCATCCCTCTTCCCAGATGACTCCATCTTGTGTCAAGTTGACAAAAACCAGCACAGCAATGTCATACTGAAATCCATTGTGATATATAATGTATATGTGTTAACATCTTCCTTTGGCCTCGTGTGCACACACACAGGTGTACTCACACCTGTACACACACCTGTACACACACACATACACACACACACACACACAGGAGGAGGAGCCACAACTGTGTTGAAGTTCATGATTGTGGAGAGTTGAAATGTTGCAGCTTGAGCAGCAAAATTACCTTATACTGTCTTCAGTGCCCCTCCCCGTAATAGCCACTTGTTGCTCTCCTGTGTCTGACTTAACATCCCTGTGACCATCACACCAAACTGAATTCTGAAATGTGTTAACTTAAATACCACCAGGTTCCACCAACCCCCAAGCTAAGAATGTCTAAGGCCCGACTTTGCTGTAACCCACCTACCTTTCTTTTATCCTATGGCTATAAAAGTAACATAACAGTTTCCATATTGAAATGGAATGGAATTCAGGGCAGTGTGAATCCATGTTGAGGGTCTCAGTCATTCATATCTGGCCCAGAGTGGGCGACCTCTGAGTCCCTTTGGAGCAGAGCTGAGGATTGCATGGACAGTGACATGTGCTGGCCCTGAATTGGCAGCAGCCTCTTTGTGTGTTTAATCAGAGCATTCTGAGGTCTGAGCAATACACGGTGTCTGCCCTGGCAGGGAAACAGGTGGGTAGCAACACGCACCTGGAGAGTGACCTTGGCAGACCCTCTGACCCCCCAGGCCCTGGAGGCATCAACGCCATTCCTGTTTCCCTCCTCTGTTCATTTATTCATTCTGTGTCTTAGCACTTTCCTATGACTTAGCAGCCAGGCTGGGAAGAGGAGTGAGCAGAACCTCACAGGGGAGCAGGGAGACAGGCTCACTGCAGCACCATGGCTCACTGTAATACAGAGGAGGGGCAAGAACTTTGTGGTGGGGCTGGAGAGATGGCTCAGTGGTTAAGAGCACTGACTGCTCTTCCAGAGGTCCTGAGTTCAAATCCCAGCAACCACATGGTGGCTCACAACCATCTGTAATGAGATCTGATGCCCACTTCCGGTGTGTCTGAAGACAACTACAGTGAGGCCCAACCCATGACCAGTCACCCCAGACCGGAATTACAGGGCGTGGTGGGAGCAGGGATGGACTTGTGATAGGGCAGGTGATCAGAGCCCTAAACCCCAGAGTCTAGAAGTTAAGGGATCTGGATTTTGATTTGGGGGAAGAAGCCATGAAAGATGAGTATACGAGGGTGAGAGAGGAAAGAGTAAGGGGAGGGGGGGGCAGAAGAAAAGGAGGCAGGCAGGAGAGGTAGGATCAGACAGGCCATCTCTGCAGGCCTCTGGCACCTCTAAATGTCCTGGGTTCCTGGTCAGTCCTGGGCTGTGTGGCAGTTGTCAGTTGGCCTGTCTCCGTCCCTTAAGACAAACCACTTCAGGCCCCAGTGCCCCAGCATCCATCTATCCAGTAGCCAGGGCACCTTCTGCAGAGATGCACTGGTCTCTCGGCCCTGGCAGGAATTGGAAATCTGGGGTCTACTTTTTCCCAGCAGGCAATGGGAGTGTCTGGTAAAGCCAGAAGTGGCTGAGGACAGGGAAGGGCAGTAAAGTGGGCAGCTCTAGTTGGGCTGTTCCTAAACCCCCAAGCATACGCAGCAGCAAACAGGATTTTCTTGTTGTTCTCAGAATTCTAATCAGTAAGGCCTGAAGAAGACAATGGAGACAGACATGGGAGGCAGGCATGGGTTGGGGGTTCTGGGGGGTGAAAGAAAAGCGAGTTGAGGTCTCAGCAGAGAGAAGTGCAGAGGCCGTTTCAGTCCTAGGAGTGAATAGTAAGAGAAGCAGGAAGGATCTTACTGTCTCTCTTTCCTGCCCCATCTCTCTGTCTCTCTGCCTCTCCCTGAGCCCAAATGATGTCCTGGGACAATGTGGAAAAATAACAGAAGGAATTCTTGGTGGCTAGCCCAGGCTGCTACACCAGATACAGTCCTTAGACACCATGAGGGACCATCCTCTGCTAAATGACCATATATTTAAAAAGACAGTCATAGCTCTAGTGGATCTATAACACATCCTGGCTCGAGGACCAAGGAGGAAGCTGGGAAGTACTAATAGCCCACCCAGAAGTCAGAACTCTTGTGCTCACACAGGGCCCGAGTCAAAGACAAGTGCTTCATTTCGTGAGCATGCACATGTCAGTCATGAATGCCCAACAGCTCTAAAATAGAGGACGAAAAACTTAACTAATCTCATTAAAAAGATACATCTTGAGACAGGGTCTCATGTGTCCCAAGCTGGTCTCAAACTTTCTGTGTAGCCAAGAGAGATCTTCCTGCTACCACATCCTGAATGTTGAGATGTACATCAACACACCCTTTTCAAGTGATTCTGGGGATCAAACCCAGAGCTTCATGCCCTAACCGTGGAGCTACCGGAGTCCCAGAACAGGTTCTTTCCACTTATGAGACAGGGTCTCACTGTGTATCCCTGGCTAAGCTGGAGCTACCATGTAGTCCAGGCTGACCTCGAACACACAGAGATCTGCCTGCCTCTGCCTCCCAAGTGCTAGGAGTAAAGGTGTGTATCACCATGCCTAGCTGAACAACTTTAATTTTAAATATTTATCTATCTATCTATCTATCATCTATCTATCTATCTAGATATCTATCTATCATCTATCTATTTATTTTGTATATGAGTGCTCTCTCAGAGTGTACACCTGCAGGCCAGAAGAGGGCATCAGATCTCACTATAGGTGGTTGTGAACCACCATGTGGGTGCTGGGAATTGAACTTAGGACCTCTAATAGAATAGCCTTAACCTCTGAGCCACCTCTCCAGCCCACTGAACAACTTTTTAATACAGTTCAGGAGACCTTCACTTTTGAGTCAAGAAGCAGGTAAGAACGCCTTGGACTGCTTGGTGTGGTAGCACATGCCTTTAATCCCAACAGAGGTAGACAGAGGCCAGACTGGTCTATATAAAGATTTCCAGGACAGCTAGGGCTACACAGTGAGAGCCTGTCTTAAAAAAACATACATACATACATACATACATACATACATACATACATACATACTTACACACACACACACACACACACACACACACACACACACACACACACACACACACACACGAACACGAAGAGAGCGTGAAATGAAGAAACAAAGGAAGAAGGCAATTCCTGGAGGATAAGCCCTGTTAATCCTGTGAGGAATTTGCCATTGAGTGTAGCTAAGAAACTGACCTGTGACTGTGACCTCCTGTTGGCCTATGATACTGCAGACTAGGAGAAGGACTCAGGGGCAGCAGGTCTCAATTGTCTGGAGTCACACACAGGCTCCTGGGTCTAAGGACCCTTGAGCCCCCACCTTCCCCCATTGAGTTAAGGCTGGCTACCAGGGAGCCAGTGCCACTGAGAGCTAAGGACTAGAGAGCTAGACTGGACAAATTGCACTGAAGTTGTTGTCACCAGTCCTAGACAGCAGGCTGGCACTGTGAGATGCCACCCTCAGCAGGAACAGGGAGGGGCCACTCCATCTTCCTACCCCAGATGCTCAGGGCTAGGGCAGAGACTGGAAGACTTACTAGAGTTCCCGACAATCCACACAGGGTTGTAGAGAGACCCTTCCGAGGGGGACAGTGAATGAGGAGCTCTTCTTATCCACCCAGGAAGAATGATGAAGCCAGATCTCCTGACTGGGTGGGGTTCCAGATACCCAGACACAGGGGTACTGTATAGCATGTCAGAGGCACACATAATCTTCTGGTAAGCCTGGCAGGGAATAAGTTGGTTTGACTCCACGGATGGTAGCAAATGTAAGCTGTAGT